>NC_079134.1:94514425-94629425 GCF_945859705.1 Episyrphus balteatus | reverse complement strand
TCCAAAGAATGATGAACGAAATTCTTGGAGAACATATTAATAAAATATGCGTCGTGTACCTTGACGACATTTTAATATTTGCAACTTCCTTACAAGAAATGGAAGTGAATATAAAACTTATTTTCAAAGAATTAAGAAAGAGCAACCTTAAAATACAAATTGACAAATGCAAATTCTTTTCCAAAAACACTGAATATTTAGGCCACATTTTGACGGATAAAGGTATAAAACCAAATCCAAATAAAATAACAGCCATAGAAAAATTACGACCACCAAAAACCGTAAAACAAATTAAATCATTCTTGGGAACTACCGGTTATTATAGAAAATTCATCGAGAATTATTCCAAAATTGCAATTCCACTAACAGAATGTTTGAAAAAAGGAAGAAGGATCAATGAAAAAGATCCAGCTTTTCTTAAAGCCTTCGAAGAGTTAAAATCCTTGATTACGAGTCATCTGATATTAAGATATCCTGACTTCAAGAAAACATTTACTCTAACAACTGATGCCTCAGACAAAGCCATAGGTGCTGTACTGTCGCAAGATAATCACCCCATTTCTTTCGCATCTAGGACCCTCAATGAACATGAGATTAACTATGCAACAATTGAAAAGGAACTGTTATCTATAGTATGGGCAACTAAGTACTTCCGACCCTATCTTTATGGAGTGAGGTTCAACATAAAAACGGATCATAGACCATTAGTTTGGTTAAGTAATCTTAAAGATCCTGATTCACGAACAATAAGATGGAAAACAAGATTGAATGAATATAATCATAATATAGAATACGTTAAAGGTAAAGAAAATAAAGTGGCAGATTTTCTGTCGAGAATTAATGTTAACAAAAATGAAATAAATATTAACGAAACTAATAATGATGAAAGCAAAGAAAGTGAAATTATAGAAAACAAAGGTATAGTAAACAAATTTAAAACTCAAATAATTTTAGTTAAAGAAAAGGAACAAACTTATAAGAAAGTGCATAGTAAGAAAAAGATCTTCATTACAGATGAAGAAACAAATAACAGTGAAATGATTAAAATATTAAAAGAATACTTACCTGACAAAGGAGTATTAGGAATTTATTCAGAATTAGAAGATAACTTATTTGAATTATTTAAAAGTAAAATGTTTGCAGATTTTACAACGTCACATTATAAGTTAATGAAATGTGCCTTACTAGCAGAAGATTTACTTAATAAAACCCAATGCTTTGAAAAGATAAAACAAATTCATGAGGAGACTAACCATAGAGGTATCCATGAAAACTACACAGAACTAAAATTAAAATATTATTTCAATAAACTTCAAGAAGTAATAGCCGAATATATTAATAATTGCGAAGTTTGTAACTTAGCAAAATATGATAGGAAACCTCCTAAACCAAAATTTAAACATACGGTAACACCAAACAATAAAAACGAGATAATTCATTTAGACATATTTCATATTGAAAAGAAATATTATTTTACAGTAATTGATAAATTTTCAAAACATTTATACGTCAAAGAAACTGCAGAAAAAGGCTCAACTACCTTAGTTGAAATGATAAAAGAATACATTCAAAATTTTGATAGACCCAAATTAATTGTGGCAGATAACGAATTCAATACAGCTAATGTAACAGAATTTATAGAACAAGAAAATCTATCAATTCATTTTAATTCTCCAAATAGCCATACAGGTAATGCTGACATGAGTAGATGTCATTCTTCTCTCCTTGAACACATAAGAATACTTAATATCACGGAACCGAATCTTGAAATCACAGAAAAGATTCTTAAAGCAGCTACGTATTATAACAATACAATACATTCAACCATAGGTAAGAAACCAATAGAAGTACAATTTGGAAATGTAGATATTAATGAAATTTTTAAATTATTAGAATCAAAGAAAAATCAATGGTCAATCAAATCAAAAACAGAGAAACAAATAAAGAATACCCCTACGATAAAGCTTATATTAAAAATTATGGTCAAGTTAGACATAAAGAAAAACCAAAGTTTAGAAAAGTAGATATTAAACCAGACGATGAAGGAAATATTAGACATAATAGAGGCAATAGAAAATTAAAAGTCCATCCTACACGGATTAAAAGACAGAAAAAGTATTTTAAAGGACCAAATAAAGATAAAATCCCAAAACCCACAAATCAACAAAACCAAAATCAATAAAATTCTTTTATTACAGATTTTCAATCAACTCAACAGAAAAACAATCTTTATAATTATAACATTGTTAACTATGAGTCAAATAACAAGCATAAATGCTGATATCCAAATAGAAAACATAGAAGATGAAGGAATCATCCTAATAAAAGATGGAGACATACCAATAATAAGCGATTATTATCGAATTTATCACAGAATTAATTTACAAGAATATTTAGACACTATATATAACTTAACTTTATATATACACCAAAACGCAGATATTATATCAGTTATAGGAAACGACCAATCCCTTTTTCATAAAATTTCGAAAATTCAAACCAATATAAACATGCTTTTAAGTATTAATGAACATTCTGTAAAGAATAATAAAACACTAGTAAATAACAGAGTTAGAAGAGGACTAATAAATCCAATAGGTTCAATTTTTAAATTACTTTACGGAGTAATGGACAACGATGATAGAGAAGAAATATTAGAACATTTAGATATCATAGATAAAAATGATAAAAAATTAGTAGATGCTTACAACCAACAAATTTCTATTAATGGAATTTTTCAAAACAATTTTAAAAATATCAAAGACAATATAGAAGAAGTAAAAACCCAATTTTTTAAATTAACAGAGAACGTTAGAGACGAAATAAATGAAATTAAAAACGAAATTACACTACTTAAACTCCATAATTATATTTCTGAATTAGATAATGAAATTGAAAAAAATTATTGATAATGTAAATGCAGCAAAAGAAGGAATTATGTCTAGATCAATCCTGGATATAGATGAAATTGAAGAAAATTTTATAGGTTTAAATGAGCTAAAAGAAATCAAAATTAACATTTTTGGTAAGGAAAATTCAAATATTTTTATAATTATAATAAGTGTACCAATATTTTTAAATAAACAATTTCCAACTTACTACTTAAGATTAATTCCTTTTTCAAATAATTCAATTATATCAAATATAGAAGAACAAAAAGTTCTAAAATACGAAGATAAAATCTATCCTATTAATAAATATCTTAAAAATTTAATTAAGCCAATAGAATGCTCTCCATGTAAATCAATTGAATATAAAACCAAGAATTATGTAGAAGAAATAGATAAAGGTCTATTAATTGTCAAAAATTTTGAAAATGCTATTGAACAAAATTGTAACGAAAAAATATACCATTTACATAAACATTTTATTATAAATTTTAACAAATGTACTATTTACCTAAATAATAAACAATATCATAACAAAATACAAATTTTTAATCATAAAATTGTAATACAACCAAACTAAAATATGAGCATTATAGACTCAGAAATTGTTATTAAAGACCTAATTATTCAAGATATAGAGCATCAAAATAAAATAAAACTTATAGAATATAAGAATAACCGTAATACGATTACATTTTCAACCATAATTGTTATATGTACTGTAATAGCTATTTGCTACTTTTTATTAAAATATTTATATAAAAATAAGAATATTAAAATTATAAATAAGATATGTGCCGAAGAAATAAAATCTGAACAAATAAATATACCACTTAATGAAATTAAAATCATGAAGCCTCAGGAGAGTCTTCAATCTAAGGCGGGGGGAGCTACAAAGGTACCCATTCCTATGGCCACACAGTTGGTACCTATTCAGATACCAATGCCTAAACAATAATCGAATAACCGTAGACTAAACAAAAGATAAGATAAACAGAACAACATCTCATCTCAGTATAAACATATAAATTTAATCAAATATAATTTTCAAAGACAATATTCGGCACCGTAGGTTAAGTGATCAAATGTAACATAGTTTTAAGTCAGTTCTTAAGATACCGTCAATAAAGCAAGATCATCTCGATCTGATTATTAATAAAAATTGTGCGTTGCGTTTTCATTTTAATTCTCCACGTTAGGAGAAGTTTATATATTTTTTTAAGATCCACGAGGATCAGTTACTTAACTCACGCGAGTCAACTTATCGGTTTAAAAATGAAAGACAATTCAGTTTTTCTTGGTTTTCCAAGAATAAAAAAAAAGAATAACTTTATTTGTTAATAGTAACTTAAAGACTAAAAATAACAACATTTAAACGACTTCGAATCAATGTATAAATATGCTGAATTGCCAAAGAGCAATTCAGGTTAAAAAATGTTTCTTATTATTACTCAACAATGTAGGTTGAGTAATGAAAGTTATTATTTAATAAGTTAAGTTATTTAACACTGGATTGCATTTAATCAAACCAGGTCAATAAAGAATAACAAAACAAAGTAAAAGGGAACGAGAACGTGAACTTCACATATAGGAAGTTAGCGTTGCTGGGTATGTGACCCGCGCGAGTGCGATATTATAAAAACGAAATGAATTGTTAGGAAAAGAGTCAACAAGAACAAAACAACCCCTTTTTGAAAACCAAAGATAATGATCTTGCAAAAAATATCTACTATCTACCTACTCTCTGCAGCATCTTCATAATTTCATGAATGATTTCTACCTGCCTGAGAAAATAGGAAACAAAAAAAAGTATTATGTAAACACAAAAAAAAAAAAAAACAATATACAGTCGTCGGCATAATTATTTTGACTAATTTACAATTCTCGATCTGATAAGAATAATTTCTTACGGTTAAACTTTTTATAGGTAAAGTTAATGGTTATTTATTAAGTATGTTATGGTGAATCTCATGGTGCTCAAAGTAAGTCATATGAGTGAAATTTGGCTTTCAGACAGCTTTTTTTGTATTACAAGTGCTATTTTTTGAGAGGCATAAGTATTTTGACCAGCATTCTTTTTTAATTATGGTAAGGTAAAGTAATACCTTTTGCTTATTTTAAGCATGAATTCAACAGCTGAACATGTTTAGGCTCAGATTCATAAAAAAAATTGGAAAATTTTCGCAAAAAAACATTGAAATTGGGGCATTTATTGTTACAAGTTAAAATTCCGTTACCTGTTAAACAAATCAATGGAGAACTGATTTGTTTGCGTCAAATTATGTCTTAGCTAATAAAAAAACACAAGAGTACGAGTACTGAGTAGAATCAGCCATGAATCTGTACAAAACAAAAAATTACACAAAAAAAGACAATTTTTTTTTTGCGTAGCTCACTTTGAATCCCAGATTGAACCCTTATATCATGGAGCTGGAAATGAAATCTCTAGGGAAGAATTCCTCATCAGAAAGCAAAGATTCCCAGGAGACTTAGGAAACACAATTTTGGGACTTATTCAGCAAAAAAAGCACTAGTTAACTTCTTGAAAGCATGTTAAAAACTATGAAATTCGCAAAAAAGCATGTTGGTAAGATTTTTTTTTCTTGAACAAAGTTTTCTAGACCGCATCTTGGTGATTTATGGAGTGCAAAAAAACTTTCATCGGTCCATTAAACCTTGATCCAGAAAAAAATTAGGCTTACCAACGTGCTTTTTTGCGAATTTCATAGTTTTTAACATGCTTTCAAGAAGTTAACTAGTGCTTTTTTTGCTGAATAAGTCCCAAAATTGTGTTTCCTAAGTCTCCTGGGAATCTTTGCTTTCTGATGAGGAATTCTTCCCTAGAGATTTCATTTCCAGCTCCATGATATAAGGGTTCAATCTGGGATTCAAAGTGAGCTACGCAAAAAAAAAATTGTCTTTTTTTGTGTAATTTTTTGTTTTGTACAGATTCATGGCTGATTCTACTCAGTACTCGTACTCTTGTGTTTCTTTATTAGCTAAGACATAATTTGACGCAAACAAATCAGTTCTCCATTGATTTGTTTAACAGGTAACGGGAATTTTAACTTGTAACAATAAATGCCCCAATTTCAATGTTTTTTTGCGAAATTTTTCCAATTTTTTTTATGAATCTGAGCCTAAACATGTTCAGCAGTTGAATTCATGCTTAAAATAAGCAAAAGGTATTACTTTACCTTACCATAATTAAAAAAGAATGCTGGTCAAAATACTTATGCCGCTCAAAAAATAGCACTTGTAATACAAAAAAAGCTGTCTGAAAGCCAAATTTCACTCATATGACTTACTTTGAGCACCATGAGATTCACCATAACATACTTAATAAATAACCATTAACTTTACCTATAAAAAGTTTAACCGTAAGAAATTATTCTTATCAGATCGAGAATTGTAAATTAGTCAAAATAATTATGCCGACGACTGTAGGTATAACGAGAAAATGAAAGGGCAAGAGCAAGTTTTTTTTTCAATAAATAGAAAAGAACAGAAATAGGCTTGTATGTGTGCGTGATTAATAGAATTTTCGAAGTAAAAAAAGCTAAAATAGACACTTTTTTAACAATTTGTGTTAAAAATACTGTGAGCAAAAATATATATATTTTTTTTAAACTGATTTGAAATATAATGAAAAAAACAAAAAATAATACAAATAAATTGTGGATGCTTTGACTGCCCCTTCCTCAGAAAAAGAATGCAAATATTGGTTTATTAAAATCAAATTTTTAGTGTGTAAATAAAAAAAATATTTTTTTTGCAAACTGGCTTCATGACCAACTTTATTAACTTCTCATTAAAAAATACAAAAATATTTTAAAAAATAATCACGCTTTGCCCCACGACTAAAATGACACTTTTCCTTCAAATTAACCGTTCAACCTAACTTCAATTTTAAATTTTAGTAATTTAATTGGATTCTCCTAATTCCACTTTATTATTTTCTTTTTATTTCATCTAAAAACACTAATAAATGGTAAAGTTATTCTAAGAAGAGTGAGTAAAAAAACATGAAATTACAACAAATTGACGAAGCTTTTTTTCTAATAAAAAAAATCAAAAAATATCTGTTACACCTACTTCATGAAAACACATTTGATCATTATAAAACAAAAAAAAAATAAAAAGTTTATAAACAACGGTTCCCCAACCAAAATTCTGATTCAATCTGAATTTGCAAGAAAAAAATCAATTTCGACTCTTATAAGAATCGCAAAAGAAATGTTTCTAAAATTTAAATGATGCAAAAATGTGCATACGTTTATTACCTTTTCAAAAAGCCCGTTTCATAAGATTACACTGCCCAACACACAAAAATTTTCCAGAACATGGTTTATCATTTCTAACTAAATTTAGGGTGCTAATTCCAAAAATAACATTAGTTTTTTTCTAGCAGCTCTAGTTTTTAAATTATGCAAAGGCATAGAAATTCATACAATTTTTTTTTCTGTTAAATTTTTTTTATTTAAAATTTTTTTTTTCGTATTTTTATTTTACTATCTGAACCGAAATACATTACATTCGAAACAAATTTTTCCAACAAAACCTTAAGAACGCTTGTAATAATAAAATCTAAAATGAATAGTA
This sequence comes from Episyrphus balteatus, assembly GCF_945859705.1. Taxonomy (NCBI): domain Eukaryota; kingdom Metazoa; phylum Arthropoda; class Insecta; order Diptera; family Syrphidae; genus Episyrphus; species Episyrphus balteatus. Next base: position 94,621,935 of record NC_079134.1, on the reverse strand, counting down.
TGAAATTACCCCAAAAATGTGAAAAATTAAAATATTGTAATGTTTTATTCCGGGTTTACAATAAAACTTATTTAATTTCCACTTATATTTCCGTTCAAATAAGAACACACTTTATTTCAACTCAATTTACTTTTATTATTCGCTCAAACAAACACACTTTTATCACTTTATTTACTACTAACAATTCGCAACACTTTATTTCACTCTGTACTGTACTCTTTCACTTTCAAGATTAAACTGTATCCGGTCGGTGTCTACGCTGCCCTTTTATACCGGAATTTCGAGATTCGAGAATGTCTTCGAAGGTTCTCGTCTTTGCTTCCCGAAACTTCCTTTCCAGGAGGGCCGCTTCATACTTCCAGTCTAGTCGGATATTTTGGGATGTGTTCAGAGGGTAGTTTCTTAATTACTAAAGGTCCGTTCACATTTCTACCTTTGCAGTAGTAGGTAGTATGTTCAGACTTTTATCTTAAAAGTAGTTCAGCAATTCATCGTTACATTGCCCCCCTCTTAGGATTGTTCGTCCCGAACAACTCCATTGCTTCTTTCACCATTATAACGATGTAAACGTTCACAATGAACTACCTTTAGTTTGCCTCTTACCCCTCTTTGTATACGGTAAACCACGTCGTTAATTCCGATTATTACTGTGTAAGGGCCTTCCCAGTTTTGTTGTAGCTTCGGTGATAGTCCCTTTTGTCGGTGGGGATTGTAAAACCACACAAGTTCTCCTTCTTGAAACCCTGTTGCTGTCGCTCGTGCGTCATATCTTGTTTTCATCCTGTCACTAGACGCTTTTATATTTGTCCTTGTCCGTTGGTGAATGTCAGCCAGTGTTCCTTTCAGGTTATCTACGTACTCATCCATTTCATGTGGCTCGTTTGGAACACTTCCAAATTTTATCTCACTTGGCAGGCGTATTGTTGAGCCAAATAGAACTTCCGATGGTGTATGTCCAGTAGAACTATGTGTTGCACTTCTATAAGCCATCAAGAATAATGGAATATGTCGGTCCCAGTCTCGTTGATTATCATTGACTACTTTTGACAGGTGTTCCTTAAGTGTCCTGTTGAATCGCTCAACCATCCCATCAGATTGTGGATGAAGCGGTGTTGTTCGCGTCTTCTTGATGCCAAGGAGTGAGCACACCTCTTGAAAGATCTTAGATTCGAAGTTCCTTCCTTGGTCGGAATGAAGTTCCATGGGTACTCCGAACCTGCTCACCCAATGAAAGACAATCTTATCCACAACTGTTTTGGTTTCCTGGTTTGGAATGGCAAATGCCTCAGGCCATTTGCAGAAGTAGTCCATCACTGCAAGGATGTATCAATTTCCGTTGTTGGTTTCGGGAAAAGGACCTGCTACGTCTATTGCAATTCTTTCAAAAGGTGCACCCACATTGTACTGCTGCATCTTGCTTTGGATTTTTCTAGCTGGTCCTTTGCGAGCGGCACAAGTATCACATTTTCGGCACCACTTTCAAACGTCTTCTCTCATACGTAACCAGTAGAATTGCTTTTCCAGCGTCTTGTTGATGCCTAAATGGCCTCCAGAAGTTCCACCGTGCATCTCTCGGAGAACATCATTTACCTTTGACTGATGTACGACTAGCTGTATTACATAGGATTTACAGTCTGCGGATTCCCACTTACTCCTGAGTAGCCCTTCTTGCACATGAAGCGAGTCCCATTGTGCCCAATATGCTTTGAGAGTGGGTCGGAGATGTCGGCCCATTCTGGTTTCTCTTCATGTTCCTTCCATGCTAGGATGGGTTCGATGTCCGAATCTTCCTGTTGGGCCATCCTGAGTTCTTGATTACTCCAGCCGCAAATGGGATCAGCTCTCGTTCGTCTAACAGCGACAACTTCCTTTTCTTCTAGTCGTGTGCAATGCTTGCAGTCTTGCTTGCACGGGCGCCGAGATAATGCGTCTGCATTTGAATGCAGCTTTCCTCTCCGATGTTGAATCTGACATTGATACGTCTTAAGTATCTCGATCCATCTTGCTACTTGACCCTCTGGATTTTTGAAGTTCAAAAGCCAATTAAGTGCACCATGATCTGTGCGAAGAAGGAACTTCTGTCCATAGATGTACTTATGGAATTGCTTTGTTGCCAATACTAGAGCTAGAAGTTCCCTTCTGGTCACGCAATAGTTTCTTTCTTGTTTCAAGAGTACCTTGCTGAAATAGGCAACGACCTTTTCTTCTCCGTCATGAACTTGCGATAAAACAGCACCAACTCCAACATTACTTGCATCTGCGTCAATGATGAATTGTTTACCTGGAGTCGGGTAGGCCAGCACAGAAGCTTCACATAACCGCAGCTTCAGTTCCTGAAAGCTTTTCTCACACTCACCTGACCATTTAAAGGGTTTACCCTTCTCCGTAAACTGGTGCAAGCTTTTGGCGATTCTCGCAAAATCCTTCACGAATCGTCGATAGTACGTTGCCAGACCGAGGAAGCTCCGAAGTTGATGCTTGTCCTGAGGGGTTGGCCAGTTCTTCACAGTGTCAACTTTTTCAGGATCAGGTGATATGAGATGATATGCCATATGCCATAACATATAATATTTTAATTTTTATTTATTATTTATAAAAATTTATTTTATAGCTTATCCCATAAAATATTGAATTTAAAAAATTATTTATTTAAAATTAATTAAATAAATACATTTTTAAAACTAAATTAAATTTATTTCTTAAAAAACTAGATATATTTAAAAACGAATAACATTTCATTTCTAATAAATTATGTAAAATAATTTTATTACATTAATTTTTATAATTTATTAAATCTTTTAAAATCGAGAAAAATAAAATTATTTATTTTTTATTTGATAAACTCTAATACACAAGATACAATAAATAAAATTTTCTTTTATAATAAAAATTTTTCATTATATTTCAATATTATTTCACAATACTAATAAACTATTATTAAATTTATTTATTCTATATAATATACTAAAACATTAAAAATTTTATAATTATTTTTAATAATTTATATTATTTTAATAAAAAACTAAATAAATAATTATTAATCAATTTATATTGATTTGCACAAAATTCTTTTCAATGTAAATGAAATGCTTTTCTATTTAAGCTTTAAATTGATTCTAGATACACTTTCCAGTACATCTACTATGTTACGACTTATCTTATTTTAATAACAAGAGTGACGGGCGATATGTACATATGTATTTTAGAGCTAAAATCAAATTATTTATCTTTATAATTTTACTATCAAATCCAATTTCATTAAATTTTTCATATTTAATTCCATAAATATATTTTATTGTTACTCATTTATGCTTAAAAATAAACTACACCTTGATTTGATATTAATTTTAATTAAAATTATAGAAAATTATTATTCTTATAAAATATTCTAATAACAACGATTTATAAATTGATTAACAATTTTAAGTAAGGTACATCGTGGATTATCGATTAAAAAACAAGTTCCTCTGAATAGACTAAAATACCGCCAAATTTTTTAAGTTTCAAGAATATAACTAATACTACTCAAATAAATTAAATTATATTTTAAATAAAAGGGTATCTAATCCTAGTTTATAATTAGGTAAAAATTATTAGCTTGATCCTGAAAAAGTTGACACTGTGGGATGAGATGATATGCCCCAAATATTTAACCTCGGTCTTGAAAAGTGCACATTTCTTTGGATTTAACTTAAGATGTGCTTCTCGTAGCCTTTGGAATACAGCCTTTAGGTTTTCACAATGGTCATCAAATATTTTCCCGTAAACGATGACATCATCCAAATAGACTAGGCAAGATTTCCAGGTTAATCCATTTAAAACGCACTCCATCAAACGCTCAAAAGTAGCTGGGGCATTGCATAGCCCAAACAGCATGACATTAAACTGCCACAGACCATTTCCTGTGGAGAAAGCCGTCTTCTCCCGATCTTCTGGATGGATTTCTACCTGCCAGTAGCCACTCTTCAAATCCAAAGTCGAAAACCATTGTGCTCCTTCCATTGCATCTAGAGTATCGCTGATTCTTGGCAGTGGGTAGCTGTCTTTCTTCGTCACATCATTCAGCCTGCGGTAGTCGACACAAAATCGAGTGCTTCCATCCTTCTTTTTGACGAGAACTAACGGTGATGCCCAAGGGCTTTTGGAATTTTCGATTAGCCCGTCTTTCTTCATGGTTGTTATCATTTCTTCAACTTCACCTTGTTTGGCCAAGGGGAGACATCTTGCTGGTTGACGAATCGGCCTAGCATCTCCTGTATCGATTCGATGCTGCACCAGTTGTGTCCGGCCGTATTTCCCGCTGGGTGAAGAGAAAATATCAGCATATTCATGAAGAAGACTTCCCGCAACATTAAGCTGATGTTGACTCAAGTTGTCTGATTTGAGAATTTGTTTCTTTAGTTTCTCCGAGTTCATAGTCATCTGTGTATCCACCTCGTTGATCTTAGTTATTGCGGCCACAGATTCACATTGCCCAACAACTTCTCCTTTCTTAAGCTTGATTGGGTACGGTTTTATGTTAAGTATCCGTACGGGTACCATGTTGTTCTTTGGTGCCACAACAGTCTTCCCGATGATGATGTTTTGGGAACTTTGTTCAACTTCTTGCTCAACCATGAGGTATCGATGGCTTCCAATATTCCCCTTTAGTTTCGTCCACACAAAAACTTCTAAAGAAGGAGGCAGGCACATGTCTTCTTTGATGACACTTCTAATTGTTGTTGAGTTTTCGTTGCCAAAGACCATTGGAATCTCTACGTTTCTGTATTTCAGGACTTGATAACCGATATCCAAGATGATTCCATGCTCCTTTATGAAGTCGATTCCAATGATGCACTCATCACATATATCTGCCACCAAAAACACATGGGAAAACTTTAGTTGTGCCAAACGGATCTCAAGACGAACTTCTCCGTACACTCTTGCTGCTTCTCCTGTGGCGGTCTTCAGACGGTAGCTGTTGGTGTTATGTAGCCACGTGTTGTTTGCTGTTTATGATTGCCTCCACTGTCAGACTTTTGTTGTCTCGTTTAGTCTGTGAGACTTGAATTGTGGTTCTGGGGCCATCGATACCAGAAACCAGCTTCTGCCCCTCGAAGTTGGTTCTTACTCGTTTCCCGAATTGGAAGCAACCTGAGCATGAGTGTTGGTTGTATCGCTTACCTGTTGTTGGGCAATATTCCTGTTTCCACAGTGTTCGCAAGCAGTTCTTCTTGGTGGCAATCTGCACTGCCGCTGGAGATATCCTGTCTTGTTACAGTTCCAGCATCGAGCAGCTCCGTCTCGCTGGTTTCTTTGGAATGCGAGTTTTTGACAAGAGCATTCCTCCACTGCAACTTCTCTTACCCGATGAACGCCTTGAGAAGCCTGTTCTGCTGCTTCCATAGTTAGTGCGAACGCTAATGCTTCAGGAAGGGAACGTTTTCCAACTGTTCGTATCGCTCGCTGAAGATTTATATCAGATACAGCACGAACAAAGGCTTCTGTCGCAAACTGATTGATAATGTCGTCTCCTGCTGTCGGATATGCAAGATGAGCTAACCTTTCAATATCAGCTTGGAGTTGTTGCAGAGTTTCTCCTCTTTTCTGGACTCTTGTATTGAGTTGGAAGCGGAAGACCTCCTGCATATGGCCATCTCCAAAGCGCTTTTCAATGACCTGGACAAGAGCGTTAAAGTTACCATTCTTTTCTGGTGGTAAAGTTTGTAACAACTCAGCAGCAGGACCTCTAAGAGCAAGAGTCAGCGCTATACATTTGTCTTCGTCATCCCAGTCATTTGTTGTGGCAGCTGCCTCAAACTGTTTCTTGTAGATCGACCAAGAACTTTGTCCATCAAAGGTTGGTGGATGCATTTCTTTCTTCTTTAAATACTCACCAGAACTTTCTCGCACCTTAATTTTTCGAACCTTGTCAAGTTCTTCGGTAAAAGTTTGCATTTTAACTTCCATTCCTTTCAATTTGTCATCGAATTTTATTTCTACTTTCTCGAGTTTTTCTTCAACTTTCTCGAACTTTTCTTGAGATTGTTTTTCAACACCTTTGATGGAAGCATCAAGAGCAACGAACTTGTTCTCGATAGCATCAAGCTTACCTTCGATGAGGTTTTTCTGTTCATCTAGAAGGTTCTTTTGCTCTGTGCGTTGTTGTTCCATTTGTTCTTTCTGTTCTTTGAGTTGTGTCTCATTTTTTTCGAGAACACTACTCTGTTGTTTTTCTAATTGTTCTCTCTGTTCCTTGCGTTGTGTCTCAATTTGTTCTTTCTGTTCTTCAAATTTTGCAAGGAGAATAGCCATGATGGATGACATATCGGAACTAGTACTTACTCGTTCTTCTATCATTTCAACCTCGAATTGAAATGTATCCAAATCTTCGTTTTTCTGGGTTAAATAATCCTATAGTCGAATAATGAGATCATTTTTCGATCCAGCAGTAAGAAGACCTCGTTTAGTTAATTCCGCCTTCAGCTCAGTCAAACTTAACTGATTTAGTGTTTTACCCATTTTAACTTTTCAAAACGCGAGCACTTTTACTTATTTCAAAATGTTTTACACTTTGTTTATTGTTAAAACACAAGCGCACTTTTTATTTTATTCGCGAAATTATCTGATTCGCACAAATAAATAAGTTTTTTTCCACTTTTCTGACAACAATGTAATGTTTTATTCCGGGTTCACAATAAAACTTATTTAATTTCCACTTATATTTCCATTCAAATAAGAACACACTTTATTTTAACTCAATTTACTTTTATTATTCGCTCAAACAAACACACATTTAAATCACTTTATTTACTACTAACAATTCGCAACACTTTATTTCACTTTGTACTGTACTCTTTCACTTTCAAGATTAAACTGTATCCGGTCGGTGTCTACGCTGCCCTTTTATACCGGAATTTCGAGATTCGAGAATGACTTCGAAGGTTCCCGTCTTTGCTTCTCGAAACTTCCTTTCCAGGAGGGGCGCTTCATACTTCCAGTCTATTGGAATATTTTGGGATGTGTTCAGAGGGTAGTTTCTTAATTACTAAAGTTCCGTTCACATTTCTACCTTTGCAGTAGTAGGTAGTATGTTCAGACTTTTATCTTAAAGCCTGGTACGCTGCTCGCGCTAAATTTTAGCTGAGATAAAATTCTCATACAAGTTATCGATAAATTGTATGGGATCCATTTTATCTCGGCTAAAAATGTTCGATAATTTGTATGGGAGTTAAAATTTAGCGCGAGCTGCGTACCAGGCTTAAAAGTAGTTCAGTAATTCATCGTTACAATATCTAAAAAAATAAAGCTCCTAGAAAGTAACCAGTGTGATTTTTAGGCTTAGTGAACCCAAATGCATTAGTTTCGATAAGAAAATTTCTGAAAATGTTAACAAACAGTTAAAATAAGCATAACTTTAAAATAAATAACTCCCAAAATGTGTAAAACTGAAATATTTCAAAAAATAGAGCTCCTAGAAAAAAATTAATGTGATTTTTAGGTTTATTGACCGCAAATACCTACATTGAGTTTAATATAAATTTTTCTGGAAAATTTTAACAAACGCTCAAAATAAGAAAAACTTAAAAATTAGTATGAATATTTCCCCAAAATATGAAAAATTAAATATTTCAAAAACTAGAGTTGCTAGAAAGAAAAAAATATTATTTTTGAGCTAACCCAAATCTATAAAATTTGATATAAATCTTTCTGGAAAATTTTAAAAAGTTGAAAATTGTTGGCCAGTGTTATCTTATAAACTGCAAAAGTTATACAACAATTTGTCAACCATCTTCCATTAAAATGCTATGGAAAACCTCCCTTAAGGATACTCAAAACCCCTTTAGTGCGCGCTCATTATAAAAGAAAATTAATACAAATATAAAATTTTTTCTTACTTGATATGAAAATTGTCGAACAACTTTGTATAATCGATTCGCTTCCTCAGCGAAGTATTCCGCTTGTGTGAATAGGTCCTGTGTCGTCCGTAAATTTCCATTGCCTTTCGTAAACTGATGCATTGAAAAAGCCATTGATGACATATTTTTAGCTCTTTTAACAATATCGTTATTTTCCTCCAATTCGCTATTCCATTTATCATCTTCTGTACCAACCTCATTTGTTGGTATTTTGTCCTGAGTGTCTATAACTTTTTGTTCTTCTTTTGTATCTAGTGTCACTGGCTTCAGTGATTTCACTGCAGCACCTTGTTTCTGAAATCCAAATTTCTATTTATTATGAAGCATCTTAAAAAGAACAAAATCGTATGAATAAAAATCGTTAAATAGATACGAGCTCATTTTTAATGATTCTACCATTTTATATTCATATGATCTCTTAATTTACTTACATCGAGGCACGGAAGACTTGATGTGTAATCTTGTCGAGTAAATTTAGTCCTTGCGTGACACATTTCTATTATTTGCCGAGATATGAAAATTGTATCATTAGCAATGCATTCCCAGTTTTCTATAAAAACATTCAAATTGTCTAAAGAAATTTTACACGAAGGGTAAGCTGATAGAATTTTTGCGGCATTCAAAACTTGAGGGCTATAGATGCGAAGATTAATTTCAGTAAATTTAGCTTGGATTTTTAAAGTTTCAGTTAGTGCAACATGCTGCAGCAATTTACAAACATCTAACACGTAATCACAATAATCATGAAAGCGATCTGCCATTTCTTGCATGCGGTCAAGCTCTTGGTTTAAAGCTATTGTCTTAAAGCTATTTATTATGTCTATTATAATTTTAATTTTTGTTGTAAAATTAGTTACTAGATCCAATACTGTTAAAGTTAATTGTTGGGAAAGGTCATTTACAGCTACTTGGATATTGTCTAATGAGGTATCTAAGTCGTAATGTATAGTCTCTGGAAACTGTTCCAAATTAATGGCAATCCTTGCGCATTGATTGAGTTCTAACTTACACTGATTACATGAAAGCAATATATGTTCTCGATTCTCATGGCTGGTATATGCCGAATCGGTGAAATCTTGAGTTCTTTCGACAACTTTTTCTAGTGCCAGCAATAGTTGTTGCCTAAACATTGAGTTGAATATCGATGACTCTGAATTAATTTGATCTAAGGGATAATCGTTATTGCCATCCATGTTTTCGCAAAGCAGAGCGTTGTTAGAAAGTTGTCCACCTCCACTGAGGTGAGTTATATTCTGATTTGATAATTGCTTTGCATTATTTCCAGTACTAGTCTTACATTTGTTTTTATGGTGTAATCTACATATTTCTAATAATCGTACGAAATTAATTATTGCAGAGTGCGCCGTATTTGTATCAGACTCCCAGACCCTTGCTTGTGATCTATTTGGTGAATATTTTATAGACATGCATTCGTTTACACTATCTTTTACAACAAAATGAATTAAATCGATGGCACTTCGCATATGACAAAAAACTGTATCACGATTTTCTTTTGCGATGGGACATTCTAAGTGCCTCAGGCACGTTTTTGAAGAAGTAAACAGCAGAGTTGTTGAACGTTCTAGAACCTGCCTTGCTGCTGACATCTGTGCTCGTCGACGTTCTTCTTTTAAATCATTTTGACGCTTCCCGGTAACATGGGCCAGTTCTATCATTTCAGCTCCGAAAATAGAAAAAGCTGTCACGAACTCCGTAAAATTTCCCACTGATTGAAGTCTCCCAAGAGAGTGCGCTACTTTGTCTTTAGTCAGTAAAAGCTTTTTTACGAGTACTATATCCGCTAAGAGAAGGACTCTTGTTACAGAACCCAAAAGGGATCTAGTTGCATGAATCATTGCACTTCGGTCGCCCAAAGGATCATCTGGTAAAGGATATTTTAGAGGGTCTTCTGCTGCAGTTTCACATAATCGTTCTATAGTAGCTCCTTTAATGTAAAAAATAATATTAATTATAAACTATTGTGCAGGTCAGAAGTAATATGAAATTATAAACTAATATGAATAGTAGACTGATTAAAGAAAAATTTTTTTTGTTTAAAGTGATGCCGAAAATATTGTTAGAAATGACGAAAAAAAAACTGTAAAAGTTTCAGCCCTTAATATTAACATTAAGTACCGCCGCATCGCAAATTTCTATTTCCCATATGATTTAGGTACATGGGAAAGATTGTGTTTTTGAGTTTGGAAATTTATAACTTTTTAATGGTTCATCAAAAAGGCTAGATTTATTCATTTTCTTGTATACATTTTTTTTTTGAATCTATCTAATGCACTATCGGTCAAAAAATAATAATAATTCAAGTGCATCATACCTAAATAATATCTGTCATGATTAATATTTTTTAAAATATTGTCAGAAAGCTCGGTCACTTTTGATGTCCTTATTCCTAAATGACTCACACTTTTGATTAAGTATTCGCTTCGAAATTATATATCTGTTCAACGACGCTGTTCTGGACTCTTCAGGACAGAAACGAACAGCTTTTTGCTGTTCATTGAGATTTTTTTGTTTTAAACTGTTCTAGTTTGCTGTTCATTGACGCTGCACAAGTGTGCAAATTTGCATATCTAGTGGAACTTCGAAGTTTAAATTAAATACAACGGAATGCTAACAGAGAAACAAAAATTAAACCTTCATGCGGCGTTCTGCAGTGTCATGGACATAATATTAAAATATAAGCAAAAAGATATTTTTAATCCAGTTGATTTTTTCCAGTGAAACTAATCGTTCCGTATTCTGTTATTTATCAAAGTTAGCGGGTCATTTTTTTCTCTTTTATTTTTTAGTACCTTTTCTATGAAGATATAAGCACAAGAAAGAATGTGTAGCGAGGTTTTAAAACAGAAGAAAATTTCAATTTGGTTCAACACCTTAGGCCCTTTATTTCTGTGGTAAACGAGTGAATGAAACACGCTTCAAAGGTTGGAACAAGACTGATTTATTTTAGAATATTAATATAAGAAAGCATTTTATGAAGTTAAGGTAGTGTGAGTTTAGTACAAAGTTCTTATAAGTGAGGTATATGTTAATACAACTACTACATATGCCCCCTCTTTAAAATTTGTACTTATAAATTATAATAAATAAACATATGCATATTCTTCAAAAATTCAATTTAAATTTCATATTAGTACTTCAAATTAATATCGCAAAAAATAATAATTAAAATACCATAATATCTTTGACTAAAGAGCTATAACAAGATAGGTTTTATACATGATATATAAAATAATAGTATATTTTAATATAAGTTATAATTCACTTTTTACTCAATAGCAATGTTGGAAAATAATATTTTAATGTTAACTTATTTCTAAATACATTTATTTAAATTCAATTATATTTATTTCTTTAACTTAGGTTTTTAAGTAATACATTTTTTAAACATTAAAAAAAAAAACTTTTGCATGACATATCTACTTATTATTATCTTTACACGAAATTATTTGGTTTGCATGTCTTTTCCACATTTTATTTGCATCGATTGTTTTTACAATATATGTTTGTTTACCTATCTTTTAAAAATAATACTTTTACTCCATGAAACCTTTCCTAGTACTGAGTAGTCTTTAATCATAACCAAATCATTACAATTAAAATTAGTATTTTTAGAACCACGGTAATATTTTTTCTGCTTATTTTGTTGGTTTTTAACAGTATTTTGTATAGACATTTCGTTTTGTAATGCAACTTTTCGTTTCGGATTTAACAAATCTTATCCGGTTCGCAATTGTCTTTTAAACATGAGTTGAGCTGGTGAAACTCCAGTACTCAAATGTTGTGTATTCCGGTAGTCTAGTAAAAATCGACTTAAAACATTTTTAAATTGTGATACCTCTGTATGATACAAGCTTCTTTTTAAGGCGTTTTTAATCGTTTTTACTACATTTTCCGCCTGTCCATTTGTTGCGGGATGTCCAACCGGAATTGTAACATGCTCCTTTCCATTATTATGCAAAAAACTTTTAAATTCTTTTGATACGAACGCAGTACCATTGTCCGAAACATATAGTGTTTGGTAAACCGAAACGTGAAAACAAATCTTTTAATGTGGCAATCGTCGCACATAGGAGTATTGTCATCAAAAACCTGGCCATAATTATTTTTCGTGGTTTTTGTTATTATTTCTGTTTAAAATGAGTATTCCTACAAGAAAATACAATATAAACCTAGTTTTTGTTATTTTTATTTTTTTACCAAAAACTAAAAAAATTGATTAATGGCCTGTACTCCGCCTGTCGACATTATTTTTCCCAAAATTTTTTCCTCATCCCTAATACACAATTCTCAGTTTCTTTTCTCTCTTCCCCAACCTTAATTAAGATCACCCAAAATAAAATACACTAATAACATCAGTAAATTTAATTTAAAAATAAAAAACGTTGCATAAAGTAAGGAGTATTTTCTATCAGAAAGTGAAAAACTAATTGACCCTCGATTTTCTAAAGAGCACCTAAGAGCACCCAATTTTTGTTGCATTGTGTTAAAGAATATATAAACTAACTCATAAGTTTCAATTCATCGCAGAATAACGGGGTATACTAAAACAAAATCATTAAAGTTCAAATAATAACTTATCAAAAATATCAAGTTTTTAGATACTAGTTCTAAGCCCGAATTAAAATAGAAAAAAACATCTAACATTTTCAAAACTTTATTAATATCGTTAATAAATAACTGAAGAAGAATTCTCCATTTAAATTTTTTTAGATTTCTATCACAACACTCCGATATCGCATATAGAATAACACTTACCAAAATACTTCGAATTCAAATAAAAATGAGGTAGATGTAACAGTTAACTTTGAACTCATTTTTTAACAAGACACGATCGAAAAACAAAAAAATGAGTGCAGCATATTGACACAGGTTTATTTTGCACCCACTTTGCCAAACTTTTTGGTGTCAATTTTGATTTTCAGAAAATCGACTTATGACCAGGTTTTTACTGCAAATACTCCTATGTGCGTCGCACTACTGGTAGTATTTTTACCCATATCCACGCATTCGACCCATTTGGTATAACTGTCTAGGTACCACAACTAAACACAATCGATTAAATATTGGGCCAAAAAAATCAATATGAATCCTACAGCATGGTTGTGAAGGCCATTCCCAATTAATAAGTTCCTGCTTTGAAGGGGTCGATCGCGTCATTAGGCAAGCTGTACAAGCTTTAACAATATTCTGTAAGTCGTTGTTTTGACTTGGCCACCAATAACATTCACGCGCCATCGATTTCATCTTGTTAATACCCATATGCGAAGCATGAAGAAACTTTAAACATCGTTTTGAATTGCAGCCGGAATTATAATTCTATATCCCCAAAAGAGACAACCAGATTCCTGTGAAAGTTCACGTCTTCTGTTAAAAAATGGTTGCAATTCTTTATCAGAACATTTTTCGGGCCATGCAGTATTAACAAATTCCAAAACTTTTTGTAGGAATCTATCTGTAGTTGTTTCATTTTTAATTGACTCTACGTTAAGTGGTACTTTATTTACTTCTTGAAAATAGTTAAGGTGAACATCACTTGGTAAATCAGAAACAGACATACTACTTTCTGATGAAGGGAACCTAGAAAAGTAATTCGCAATGTTCGGCTTTGATCTTACGTGAACAATATCAAAATTGTATCCCAAAAGCGTAATAGCTATACGCTGTAACCATAGCCGTAGCTAGGATTTCGTTTCGGGGGGGGTTAGCTCAGACCAAACAAAATTTTTTTTAGAAATCACAATACTTTGTATCAACTGTATGTAACTGCAGTCGATTCTAAATCCCGCTAAATCAAATAGTCATTTGAACTGTGTAGAAGCGAAAAATTTGCCAATATCCTTTTTAAGTATTTTTTAGGAGAGGAATTCGTAGTTAAAAGTTTAAAAAAGCCCTGCTTACGGTAAATGAATTTAAAAATGGCCGAATATTCAGCGGCATCTCTAGTTTTGTAGGTACAAAGAGTGATAAGTTGGTTGATATAAATTGCGAGCGTTAGCGAGGCTTCTAAGGCTTCTAAGGCTTTATAAAAAAAATTATTTCGTACAATTTAATATATAAAACGTTGAAAAATGGACTTTTTCTTGCACTGAAATTTTGTAGCAGAAAATTGACAGGTACATTCTATCTATTGAGTTCTAAATGAAATTAGTATTCTTAAAAACCAAAATTTTAAATAATCCAAGTTGTTTCACATGAGCTAATTACACTGGTCAACAAGGTTTTTGTTACAGAAACCAGGGTATATATTTCTATAGGCTGAGCTCGAATCCGAAGTCAGAAAAATTCTATCACATCACGTTTTGGAGATATTCCCGTTAGAAAATCGAAAATGCCGATTTTTACCAGTTTTCAAAGTTATTTTTTAGCGTTTACTTATTTTTTTTTAAATTAAATTTGTAACAGTTTCTAAAAGAATTGTGTCAAAATTTGAAAGCGATTGGTACAGAACTATTCGATATTTGCTATTAAAAGCAAATAAATATGAGATGCCACACACATTTTGATTTCAAGTTATGATTTCTCGAGGAAGAAAATAGATATTTAAAAGATTTAAACGGATTTAGAGAGACAAAACTTAATTCTTTTAGAAACTGTCACAAATTCAATTTAAAAAAAAAATAAGTAAACGCTAAAAAATAACCCCGAAAACTGGTAAAAAGCGGCATTTTCGATTTTCTAACGGGAATATCTCAAAAACGTGATGTGATAGAATTTTTCTGACTTCGGTTTCGAGCTCAGCACACAAAAAACCTATAGAAGAGTATACCCTGGTTTCTGTAACAAAAAAGAAGTTTAATTTTGTTGACCAGTGTTATACTTCACTTTGAAATTTAACAATAAACTGAAATTGTTTAATTTTATAATTTGAAACAAAAGAATAACGAAATGTTGTAAATACAGTGCTTTGCAAAAGTATAATCGCACCATATAAAAATGCTATTTATATAAAACCGAGTATTGCAGCGACACCCTACTATTTTTTTATTAAAGGGGATCAAAAAACAAGAATATTGAGAAGAACAAAATGTCCCGTAACTTTCTCTTATAATTTTTAGAAATAAAAACAAGTTTTTCTTCCATTGCAAAAGTATAATCGCATTTTTTTTATTTTGAGTATGGCCAACAAGGTTTTTGTTACAGAAACAAAGATATACTTTTCTAAAGGTTTTTTATATGCTGAGCTCGAATCCGAACTCAGAAAAATTCTATCACATCGCGTTTTTGAGATATTCCCGTTAGAATATCGAAAATCCCGCTTTTTACCAGTTTTCGAGGTTATTTCCTAGCGTCCTACAGTCTCTGAATAAATCGATACATTTATTTTCGCTTACATACTGGATTTAAGGTTAACATAGAACAAAAGTGGGTAATAAGCAACTGAAGATATCTCGGACAGTAAAAAAGATGTCTGAAAGATTTAAATAGATTTAAGGGTAATATTTCAAAAACGAGATGTTATCGAATAAGTCCGTCTTTGGATTCGAGTTCGGCCACCGAAACCCTTTGAAAAAGCATAGTTTAGTCCCGGCACCAAAAACCCTGCATAAGTACTTGTGGTATTTAAAGGGTTCTTAAAAGAACATTTTAAGGTGTTAACATAGTGCTTAAGGAAATGGTCAAAGAGATAAAAACTCTTTGTAATGGACCAAACAATTTTTGTTTTCCTTTATACAAACTTCATCGACAGCTTCTGCAATGATGCAAAATTGGTAGTGATTTTAAGTGAGATTTTCATATAGGTAATCAAATCACTAAAATACAAAAACAAATCATTTAGTGCTGCACATATTAGACTTGTATATGTTTATAATATAGGTATCTTTTGATTTTCTGAAAAAAATTTCGGGGGGGGGTTAAACACCCAAAACCCCCCCCCCCCCCTAAATACGGCTATGGCTGTAACCTATTTGCAGCCATCAAAGGAATGCCTTTTTTGGGATTGAAAATATGATGCAACGGCTTGTTGTCAGTTATAAGCGTAAATGATCGCCCGAACAAGTAATGGTGAAACTTTGTTACACCAAATAATATAGCAACAGCTTCTCTATCCAGCTGCGAATATCTTTGCTCCCTATCTGACAGTTTTCGGGAGGCGAATTCTATTGGATGTTCTTCACCATCAGGTGATATCTGCGATAAAACCGCTCCCACCCCTATCGGGCTAGCATCCACTGTCAATTTTGTTTTGAAATCGGGACTATAATGAGCTAAACAAGTGTCTGCTTGTAAACCTAGCTTTAATTCGTCAACGGCATTTTTACACTCCTCTGACCATTCAAATTTTTGGCCTGATTTAAGCAAGTTTTAAAGAGGAGCACCTATACTTGAAACATTTGGTAGAAATCGCCTATAAAAATTAATAACACCTAAGAATGCTTGCAATTCTTTCACATTAGTAGGGTACGGAATGTTTTGAATCTCTTTAACCTTTTCTGGATTGGTATGCAATCCATCCTTATCAATATAATGTCCTTAATAACTTATTTTTTTCTTAAAAAATTGACATTTATCTCTTGCTAACTTGAACCCAGCATCTCTTAAAACTTCCAAGACTTTTTGTACTCGTTCAATGAGCGATTTCCTATTTGGAGCAGTTATTAAGATATCGTCGAGGAAAACAACGACCCCTTCTAGCTTTATTAACAATCCATCCATAATTTTTTGAAAGATGGCGGGTGCAGAAGCTAACCCATAAATGAGCCGCGTATATTGAAAGAGGCCTTTCGTAGTTGAAATTGTTGTAAATTTCCTCGATGATGCATCGAGTTCAATTTGCTGATAGGCCATTGATAAGAAGAGGATATTTTTCCACTAATAAACTAGGATTTAAGGTAACTTTAAAGTCGCCACATATTCGCACATCACCATTTTTTTTTTAACACAGGCACTATTGGTGTACCCCAATCGCAAAAATCTACTGGCTCTAAAACCCCTAGCCTAACCAACTTATCTATTTCTTTTTCAACTTTGTCTTTTATGGCTAATGGTATAGGTCTAGGTTTAAAAAATTTAGCAACAGTTTCATCTCTTATTTGCAATTTAGCCTGGCTTTTTCGAAAACGTCCTAAAGTACCATCAAATAATGAATCAAATTTTTTAATAACTTCGTTACCTAGCTCATTTGTTATCCTATTCATGCAATTAAAGTTGGATATATTTAAATTAAATAATCGTAAAAATGTTCTACCAAGTAATGGAGGACCACCATTTTCAATAATTACCAAGGAGATGACTTTACTTAAGACGTTGTATGTCATGCACACGTCACAAATTCCAACTGGACTAATCATAACGCCATCATATCGTTTTTTTTTTTTTATCATAGCCTTTGCAAAAAAACGCTCATATGTACATAGAGAGATGACACAACACTCTGAACCCGTGTCTAATTCCATTTCAAGCGGAGTTTCATTTACTATTAATTTTACTTTAATTGGACCATCTTCATAGTTATTGCTACAACCCGTAAACGAAAATAAGCATATTTTGTCATTATCCAAAATATTATCATTATTTGCTACATAATTTAAATCTCTCTCTGGACACATTTTTCTTAAATGCCCCCTCTTTTGACATTTGTTACATTTCATATTCTTAAATTTACAACTAATACTTGCATGATTATTATATCCACACACTGTACATGTACTTGTACATATGTACATGTCTGCTGTTGTTGTTTCTGTGATGGATTTCGATATGACTGCTGTTGTTGTCGTCTACTTGTCTGATGTCGTTGCAGGTGTTGAGAAGAACCGCTACTCTGCTGCTTCTTTCTGTTGTTGCCCATGTACAAAAATGAACGATGCGGTTCTTGCTTTACCGCATGCTCTTTATTTTGATGACGTATATATTCGTTTGTGCTTGCGATTTCCAAGGCTCTACTTATGCCGCACGATGCGACGCTTTCCAAGAAAATTTTATCGCGGGCTGGACCCTTTTCCAATCCCATTTCCTGTCCCTTATAGCACCTTCCAGATAAGCTCCAAATTCACAATTTATTATCAAAGCTCTCACTCGTACTGCCCATTCGTTGATGGATTCATTTGCAGTTTTACTGGCGTTGTAAAACTTAAAGCGCTCGGTAAATCCCGATGATAGTGGTTTGAAATGGCTTTTCATACCATTTACACAAATATCATAAGTGGTTGTTGTATTTTCAACTTTAACAGGGTTAATAAGGTTTTTAAGAAGCACATACGATTTTTCTGATAGGCTCGTTATAAAAATCGCCTTCTTTTTAATTTCGTCTGTAATGCCATTCGCGATAAAAAATTGTTCAATTTGGTTCTGGAAAATATTCCAATCCTTGACCTCGTGGTCAAAATGTGGTGCGTTGCCAATAATTTCAATTTCAATTTCAATTTCAATTTATTTCATAATGGTGTACAAATAAGACTGAGTCTTTTATAGTACCTTAAGACAGGATTTGCAAGTACAATTTAAGTTATTTAGATAAGTAACAATAATAGTACATACAATATTTTAACAAAAACAAAAAAAAAAAGTTAGATAAAATTTACAAAATGATTTAAATTTTAGGTAAGAATAATTTTATTAGACTAAGATTAAATATTTTATTTTCAATTTACTGTTTGCATGTTTAATGAATTAAAATAGTTAAATATTGCTTTTTTAAACTGTAAGATTCCTACTATTTGTTTTAAACTTACTGGCAAGGAGTTCCAGAGTTTGCTGGTATATAGGGTAGAAGGGGGAGCATTTGCCAGTGGGGTACCTTTGCCAGTCCAGGTTTTTTTCCAAACCAACAGAATATTAAATACCGAAAAATCATTTTCTGTTGCACATTTATGATTGAAAACTTTGCACAAAGTTTGACAGCTTTTGGCTGGACACGAAATATATTAGACGCTTGTGTTAGTTTTTTAATGTTGAGAACCAAAATATGAAGGTGCATAACCGTAGTAAATTGTAGGTATTTGTCGTGTTAAATTACTTTTTGATACAAATATCTTTTCAAAATTATGTGTACTATGCTGTGTAGAAGCGATTTTTTTACTGTTTAACTTATAAAAAAGTTATAAGTAAATTTTTGAAAGATTAGCTTGTGGGGTGCATTTGCCATTTGTTTTTGGGTAGGTTTTGCTCTGGCAAATGCACCCCATGGGGTACATTTGCCAGAAGCGAGCTTCCTCAAAAGAGGATGGCAGAATCCTTAAAAATCAGTCCCTTTTTCGTATTTTCAGCTAAAAAGAAGTTTTGTTTATGATTGTTGGTTTTATTTGTATTAACTTTGATATTTAGGTAACTGGCAATCCCTCCCCACCCCCGTGGCAAAGCCTCCCACCTGGGGAGGCTTTGCCACATCACTTTTCGTTTTTTTGAATAAATTATTAAAAATAGAAATAATTAATATAGCAAAATGAAAAAAATATTTTAGTGAAGATAATAAAGTCGATAATAATATCAGATATAAAAAAATTAAAAGAAACGTAAAAACTTTGCGTTAAGTCAATTTTCCTAAATCCTGGCAAATCCTCCCCCTTCTACCCTACATAAAATAGTCTAGAAGAGTTCAAATAAGTGCATAAAGGTGTAATAAGATTCAGAGTTCGGGCAGATTGTGAAAACTGTAACTTTTCATATAAATATAGCGGCGTTTTTAATAATAATAGACATTTTTTTATCAATTACACATTCACGGGGAACAGTTTAAGTCTTTTTATTTTTTTCTTCGTCGCCACTGTGGTAACCGAGTGAATGAAACACGCTTCGAAGGTTGGAACAAGACTGATTTATTTTAGAATATTAATATAAGAAAACATTATATAAAGTTAAGGTAGTGTGAGTTTAGTACAAAGTTCTTATAAGTGAGGTCAGGCGTTTTAAAAATGTATTCGCATATATCCGCCGTGTTGGCTCTTAGCTATACTTACATACGTGGTATCTTATATAAAATTAGATTAATACAGTCAAATAAGAAGAAAAAAGGGTAAACCTCGGAATGAATGCTAATAGAAATTTTTTTTGCAAAATATCTTCCTTTTGCCATTCTATAACATATCTCAAAAGTCTAGAAAAATCTCATGTCCGCTAGTCGCGATTTCAAGGTCAAATCGCGAAATGGAGATTTTCAAAAATTAGCAAAAATAGGCTATGGTATTATATACACATATGATACATGTGCATTGTGCAAATCCCAAAATTTCCCCTTTTTCAAAAATTACTATTTTTATTTTGTCATAGATATGAATGTTTTTTTGCATTGCATTGTTTTGATTCTTAATGATAATGGACATAAAAACCTTCATGCAAAATTTGTTTCCGCTACCATAACTTTTAAAGGTTTTTTGGTAGTAAGTTAGCAAGTGTTATAATATAATATGGGTTGACAGATGAAAAACAGGTATAACTTTTTTCAGAGACCTCAGATTGCCTTGATTTTAGTTTGGAATCAGCATAAAAAAATACCTTGAAATCATGTATCATATGCAATGCCGTCTTTATCATAAGGGCACACGGGGCCTGTGCCCAGGGCCCCATTCTCAGGGGGGCCCCAAAGGAACGAACATTTCTCAAACATTTATTCTCAAAACATTATTGTCGGGCAGACCATTTACCAAAAAATTTTAGTTTTTGTATGGCAACCAAACAATCAAATAAAGTTTTTTCTACACCTTACGGAAAATATATGTTTCTAAATGAAAACAAATTATGTGGCGTTGTATGCGGACAAAATTTTAAATCCAAACGACCAAATCCAAATTCAATTTTCCAAAAAATAAGACAATAATATTTTCAAAAAACAAGAAAAATATCTTTTTTTTACTGTAGGTAGATTATTATTTATTAATAAAAACAACGAATTCTCTTCCATTATAATTATAATAATTTCGTTTGAAGTTTGCAAAACTGTCAAATTTGTAGTGCATGTTAAAATCAGTGAAAAAATCAGTGTAGATTTGTATTAAAAGACGAAAAAAGAATCAAAAATTACTATTTTGTCATAGATATGAATGTTTTTTTGCATTGCATTGTTTTGATTCTTAATGATAATGGACATAAAAACCTTCATGCAAAATTTGTTTCCGCTACCATAACTTTTAAGGGTTTTTTGGTAGTAAGTTAGCAAGTGTTATAATAATATGGGTTGACAGATGAAAAACAGGTATAACTTTTTTCAGAGACCTCAGATTGCCCTGACTTTAGTTTTTTTGGAATCAGCATAAAAAAATACCTTGAAATCATGTATCATATGCAATGCCGTCTTTACCATAAAGGCACACGGGGCCCGTGCCCAGGGCCCCCATTCTTAGGGGGGCCCCAAAGGAACGAAAATTTCTCAAACATTTATTCTCAAAACATTATTGTCGGGCAGACCATTTACCAAAACATTTTAGTTTTTGTATGGCAACCAAACAATCAAATAAAGTTTTTTCTACACCTTACGGAAAATATATGTTTCTAAATGAAAACAATTATGTGGCGTTGTATGCGGACAAAATTTTAAATCCAAACGACCAAATCCAAATTCAATTTTCCAAAAAATAAGACAATAATATTTTCAAAAAACAAGAAAAATATCTTTTTTTTACTGTAGGTAGATTATTTATTAATAAAAACAACGAATTCTCTTCCATTATCTTTTTCCTTAAATAATAATTTCGTTTGAAGTTTGCAAAACTGTCAAATTTGTAGTGCATGTTAAAATCAGTGAAAAAATCAGTGTAGATTTGTATTAAAAGACGAAAAAAGAATCAATTCGTCGGCAAAAAAACATCAATATTATTTTCGTAGGAAAACCCCATGGTACAATGATTGGCACCCCCAAACATTTTTTAATTTAAATTGCGAATTTCTCTCGTATTTAATAGTCCAGTGCATTTATGATGTTCATATATGGACGACCCAGCAGTTTGTACCACCCCCAAATTTTTTTTGCTCATTCGATAGAGCATTGGCTGAATATTATTACCCTGATTTTTCGCACTCGTGAAATTCACCTTTCGGCCGCCATCTTGGATTTTAGTTTTTGTTCAATATCTCGATTTCTATTTATCCTACATAAAAGTTGTGTATACAAGAAACGTAGGCAATTAAATTTCGCGTCTTTTATGTTAAGAACACTTTTTCGATATTCTGACTATTAAAAAAGTTACAAGCCAAAAAAGTAAAAAAAAACCGAAAAAAATGACAATTTTAAAGTTTTGAGGACTTTTTATCAAAATTATGAAAAAACGTTCCGAGAAAAGATTATTCACCTTAAAATTCTCTACAACTCTGCTATACAACTTATTTTTCTATCTCTATAAATACAAAAGTTATTAATACTTTTTTGTTAAAAAATACCCCTTTTTTACGAAATGAAGAGACTTAAATATAAAAAAATTGCAGGTCCTGAATTTTCTCTTGTAACATAAAGCTTTAAAATACTCACTAATCATTTAAAATTCAAGATTTGGTAAAAAAAAATTTAAGAAAAAAGTAAAGATAAAAAACACAAACAAAAAAGAGCATTTTTAACAGAAAAAAATATTAATAACTTTTGTATTTATAGAGATAGAAAAAAAAGTTGTATAGCAGAGTTGTAGAGAATTTTAAGGTGAATAATCTTTTCTCGGAACGTTTTTTCATAATTTTGATAAAAAGTCCTCAAAACTTTAAAATTGTCATTTTTTTCGGTTTTTTTTACTTTTTTGGCTTGTAACTTTTTTAATAGTCAGAATATCGAAAAAGTGTTCTTAACATAAAAGACGCGAAATTTAATTGCCTACGTTTCTTGTATACACAACTTTTATGTAGGATAAATAGAAATCGAGATATTGAACAAAAACTAAAATCCAAGATGGCGGCCGAAAGGTGAATTTCACGAGTGCGAAAAATCAGGGTAATAATATTCAGCCAATGCTCTATCGAATGAGCAAAAAAAATTTGGGGGTGGTACAAACTGCTGGGTCAAATTATAAATGCACTGGACTATAAAGATTGACACATAAAACTCATTAAATAACTTTAAAAAAAATTGTTTTTCAAAATTTTCATTAAAATCGGTTGTGTCGTTTACATTAATAGCCAGTTATACAAATTGAGGGTTAACCAACGGATCAGCTGAACTCGAGTTAACTCTTGAACCAGGTTCAACTTTGAGTGGGTTGTACAGTTGTGGATCAAGTGAGAGTCAGCTGAACCCCAGTTCAGGTTTATATACAAGAAAATTTTAATATATATATACCTAATGTCACTGTCAGTTGTCCTTATTTTAAAAAGCACAAGTGCGTGAAAATGTTTCGTCTTCTTAATTTAACTAAAACCTAATCTATTAATTGTAATTGGCAATAAAATACACAAATATAAAGCATAATATTAGTGTATTGTATATATTTATAAGAAACTAGTTGTTTTGCCCCTTCTAATCTAATTTCGTCCGGATTATGCATTCATTAGTGGACTAATCAGGAGGATGAGGATTCTTGGGTTCCTGTTTATATTGTTTATTTATTTTTGTTTTTTTTTTTGGACAGAAAATTGTATATATTTATAAGAAAAAAAACTAATAAAGTATTAAAAAAATAAATTAAGCTGGTAAAAGCTGTGTTATTATTTTATTTATTATTTAGCATCACAAAAACATGGAAAAACAAATAAAAAAAACACCTCAATCATTTGGGAGAACCACATTCATTTCCACCACCTATTAGCCGAACTGTCAAAAAATTCAGATTAAATTGAGAAAGCAACATTTTTTCCACTAAAAATCATCTGATCCATGGCTGAACCACTGCTAACCCACCAATATCGGTGGGTTACTTCTGATCGTGGTTCAGCAGTGGGTTAAGACCTGAACCTCGATTGTACAACACTGCAAATGAGTTGAACCGAGTTCAAACGTTGATCCAAGGATGAGCCACGTTTGTACAACAGGCCCTAAGAAATCGGTTCTATGGCAAGTAGGTACCGTTAATAACGGTCCAAAAAATATTTTTCTTATTTCAATTCGCAGCATCACATTTTTTTTTTCAATGCAAAATCGTTAACCGTTTTTGAGAAAATTGTAATATAGGGCCGATCCCATAGAATCCGTTGCGTCGAAGTTTTCAACTGACAGCTCGATAAAATACACACGTTGTTATGTGAAGCGACCAATAAGCGACGGATCGAACGGAGGCCGGCGCGGCGGCGCATTCGACGGAAGAAGTAACCCACACGGTTAAAAATTCTGGAGTATTTTCTAATCCTTTTTGGGTTACATATAGGTCTACACCAGAAATGTATTAAAATTGAATACAAGACAAATATTAAAATTTTTTAGTTAATAAAAAATTTACTAAAATGTATACAGTTGTATCAAGAAATAATACAGTTTATATAAGAATTTAATACCAAATGTATTAAATTTCAATTATTACATATTAAAATTTAATCTTTTCATATTAATTTCTAATAAGAATTTTATTAAAAGATAATACAAAAATATTTCAATTCAAAACCAAATGTATTTAAAGTTAATAATATGTATTCTTTTTCTAAATTCATTACTGATAATAAATATTGTCTCTATTTTATCTGTTTCACAAACTGTGGCATGTAAAATCTTATTGCCTCATATTATTACCTCAAACAAGGATTTTTTTATTTTTAAAATGGCTGCTTCTGACCACAGTACACATAAAATTGTCAAAACATGACAATTTGGCGACCAATGTCAGCTTCCGCAAATCTTATTTCTTTTATTTATCGACGAAAAACGCACAAAAACCGAAAAACCACGCACACCACTAATTTGTTAACAATTATTCACCATTTTCCGCGGAGAAACACAAGGAAATTTGTTATTTTTTTAAGGGCCAATTTTTCAATAGTCAGTTAAACAGTCAGTTAGTACTTATTCCTAAGGATAGAGAAAAAATCAATTTTTCAACAAGCAGATATAGCTTATTCCTAAGAACAAAACTATCTGCTTCTTTCAGAGACGAATAAAAATTATTCTAAGGAATAATCTAAACAAAAATATTGTGTCAGTTGTCAAAGCTGTTTTGAAAGAATTTTGAAAAAAATACAGTGGAAAACAAGAAAACAAAAACAATCATGAATAAAAATGACGTTTAATTTTAAATATTTTTGAATTTGAAAATTTTTTTTTGTTATTCTGGAGAATAAATTATTCTTGATT
Organism: Episyrphus balteatus; assembly: GCF_945859705.1. Lineage (NCBI taxonomy): Eukaryota > Metazoa > Arthropoda > Insecta > Diptera > Syrphidae > Episyrphus > Episyrphus balteatus. The sequence continues at coordinate 94,596,885 of NC_079134.1, read as the reverse complement.
GAAAAACTCAATGTTTTTATCTGATTGTTTATGAGCCTAATAACTTTATTCGTCGAACAGATAACTGACTGTTTATAAGAAGATTGAAAAATTGGCTCTAATTATAATTTTTTCAAATGACATTTTATAACTTAAAACAAATTTCCTGTTTACTGCGATTGAAATATAAAAATTAAAAGCCGACCTGACAGATTGGTGCCCATTTTTGACAAACAAATTTTGACAACGTTCGGAATATATTACCTTATTATGTGTGACAGTCTGCTGACGTTTGATTAAAATTTAATATTCTCGTATTACAATTTAATACTTTTTATATTAGTATTTAATAAATTTTTATTATATTTTAATACAATTATATTAAAATGTAGTATAATTATATTAAAATGTAATACAATATACTCAAATATAATACAAAAATATTAAAAATACAATAAAAGATTAGAATTTAACCCACGGAGATTATTTTCTAATAATTTTTGTATTACAAGTAGTAAACTTAATACTTAAATATTGAAATTCAATTAAAAAAAGATTAAAAATAATTTTAATATTGTGGAAGTATTAAAATGTAATATTTTTTGTATTGAAAATTGCTTTAACACAAGAGCTGTATTAAAAAATACTCCAGAATTTTTAACCGTGCAACTTTCTACTTTTTCATCCGTCGTATTCTTTGACATTGGTTGTCAACAATAGATCAGTTCGATTTTTCGTTTCTGAGTGCAAACCGGGGAATTTCAGAACTAAGAACCATGTTCTTTTTTTTCTCCGATTTTAAGAATTGTGAACTTTAATTGTTCATTTGTGAAGAAATTGAAATAAAAGTAACATTTAATGATATATGGAATAATATAATATCAATCAAATATTTAAATTCTGTTGTAGAGTTCAATTTTACAATGCCAAAGTCATACGTACAACTGATAATCTGTTATTATTTTATTTTTATTAGTGCACCTTCAGCGATAAAATATCGAACACACTTTGGAATTTGAAGTGAGCTGTCAAAAAATAATCCGTTCTACGACGTATTCTATGGTTTACCCCTTTCTGTCCATCCTTCAACTTCAACGTGTTGATTGACGCAGAGGACGCAACGGATTCTATGGGTTGGGGCATTATCTCGAAAGCTTTATATTGGCTATATCCGTTGAAAAGGAGACATTAAAATAAAATTTTAAAAACGGCTTTTGGAAAACACGTAGAAATCGTCTGTACCGAGTTTTTAGCAAATCTATCAATCCGTTTGAGCTCTCTTTTTCCAATTCTTCAAACTGAAACTTATTACGGATACAGGGTATAACTATTATTGGCAGTATAAAAAGTACAATTATTGGCAGTGGCAACGATTGATGTCTCAATGCAAGTATTATAAATAAAGACACTACGTACTTTATATGGAATGATATATTGGCACCCCTTTTTAACCAACCATTGCCTTTTAGCCAACCATTGTACTTATTTTACTTTCCAAAAGGGCCCCAAATTCTTGTGTGCCCAAGGGCCCCAGGATAGTTAAAGATGGCCCTGATCATATGTGTATATAATGAAATGGTAACGGAGTTACGAATAACAGAGTTACGGGCGACAGAGTTACGGCCGTCAGAGTTACGCAAAACCGAAGGTACGAAAAACTAGAGGTACGAATTCTAAAGTTATGTTAAGCTATGAAATGTGATTTTTGGGTTGGCAACAATTGCGAGGAACGATATGGAATTATGGAAACATAAATAAGAGAATATCGTTTCTCATTGGTCAGAACTAAATGAGTAAAGCGAAAATGAGTGTTATTTAATCTTGTAAAATTTTGATTGGATAGGTATAGGTATACATATATGGTTTTGTTTTTGTGAGAAGATCGCAAAAACGTTGAAAAAGAAAAAAAAACATAGGTATACTTATGTAAGTTTGGGGGACATAATTGAAATTAACTTCTTATTTGTCCAACTAATATTGCACCTATGTATTTTTTATTTCTATTAATTACCTAATATAATTATTCATAGCGTATTTTGTAATACCCACTTTGTTATTATTTATATTAAAATAATAAATAATAAAATAACCAAACCACCCCTTTTTTTTACAGACGTTATTTTGGTGTGGTGAACTGATGTGCAATGGTCTTTTATATCATTGAAGCTGCGATCATTCACTGAGCTTTGGTCTAACTGGCTGAATACAATGGTGTAGCTGTGGCTGTAGCTTGTAGTACTATCAAAATTTTATTAAGGGAAACAACAACAAAAGTTGGCGGCAGCTGAGCAAAAAGTTGAGAATTCTTCAACTTGCGCTACAAGCTACAGCCAGAGCTATACCATTTTATTCAGCCAGTAAATTACACTCCCGCCCTCTTTTCTCCTCAGAAGAAATTATTGAATGGGGAACAATTTGCTGACGTTTGTTTTTTTCATTTCTGTTTTGTTTGTAATATAGAATAGAATAATATGTGACAAAATGTGACGCCACAACCTCCTTAAACGGAGGTCAGGGAACCACTAAAAAAAAAAATAAACCAAAGATGAAAATGTTCTATTTCAATCGTTTCTGTTTGGTGGGGGAAACTCCATTCATAATTATGTAAATAATTTGACAATAACTGATAAATAAAAGCAGATACATAACATTATACAAATTCAATGCACACCTATTGAGAAAGAACAATGGTGGTGGTTGGTCCATATTTCCCCAACTCTAAGAATGGATCGCGGATGTAGGAGAAGGAAGGAGCAGTCAAAAAAATAAAAATAAAAAATCATTCACATTTCCGGTAAAGCCTCCGACGTCTCACCTACATAAAGGGGCCAAGGCATAGAAACCGTCGCATTCGTTGATTTGTCGACGGATTTTATTGACCTTGATAAACAACATTTTTATAAGAACCAATTCATATATTAGTTGGACTTGATGGTTTCCGTTTGTTTATAGGTCTGTTTTCATGAGAACTAATGTATTTTATTGAATTGTCCGTTGAATGCCTCTTCAATACTTCATCCAAACTTAGCAGACAGACAACTGTCGGATTTTTCCCCATTGACTGAACTAAATGCAAGTTTAAGAAAAGAACAAGTCAACAAGTCAAAAATTTGTTAGGTTATCTCTTTCATAACAATAATATTGTTAGACAGTGACATCTTAAATGAAAAAAAAATGCATTCTTATTTCCCCAACTAAATAAGTAAAATAAAAAGCGCATTTTTATTTCCATTATATAACTCTGTTTCTGTTGTTAGATTGGGACAAACCTAAGCCAACGATAGATGACATCTTTCTCACACACACTCCCCACCTCCACATGAACTAGACGAAAATAATGTGTCATTAAAATACGGTTGTAGTGTTATGTAAAGTATAACACAAGGTGGAGAGAGAGAAGTAGTCGAGTAGTCCAACAGAGAGGTTCATTCTGTGATTGTGTTGCTCCCACTTCCACCTCCCACCAAAAAAGAACACTTTATATGGAACATTTTGTTGCTTAAATTTGTTTTATTTTTTAGTTGGCCTCTGACCTCCATCGAAAAAGGTGGTTGTGTTACCTCCTTCTTATATTTTTTTTTCCTATAGGTATCTACCTGGCATCCTTATTGCAATTGTCAGGTATAAGACCAGTGCCAATCCGGTTTTCAGAGGCCAAAAGTTGAACAAATTATAAGCAGCATAAGAGTGGTGGGAAAATTTAGGATAAATGGTATATGAAAGGGGAAAAATAAATTGCCCACAAAAAAATTGGGGGAAAGGGGGTGGATGGGCGAAAAAGTGGGGTGGGTGTCAAAAATCATGGTTTTTTACGATTTCTGTCAAAACTAGACGTCCTATCGAAAAAAGTCAAATGCAAAAGTTGTAGGTAGTATAAATGTCTACAACTTTTACTCAAACAATTTTTTTCTATAACCTCAAAATTATTGAAAAAAATGCAAAAATACGATTTTTTGATTTTTTATTTTTATCTTTTACAGAAATGGTTGGATTTTAACAAAACTTGGTTAAAAACTACTTTGTTATGTTTTCTATCTATTAAAAAAAAGACAAAAAAACAATTTTTAAGACTGATTTTTCCGTAAATGACAGTAATATTGGCGAGAAATAATTTTCCATAGAAACCAAATTATACTTTTCTAATGGTTTTTTGTGCGCTGAGCTTGAATCCGAAGTCAGAAAAATTCTATCACGTCACATTTTTGACATATTACCATGCCAAAAATCAGAAAAATAGTGTTTTGGACGTTCAAAATTCAATATCTCAAAAACTTTGCACGTAAGAGCTATTCTATTGCTTGATTCAAATTAAAAAGGTCAATGACCATTAGAAAAGTATAATTTGGTTTCTATGGAAAATTATTTCTCGCCAATATTACTGTCATTTACGGAAAAATCAGTCTTAAAAATTGTTTTTTTTGTCTTTTTTTTAATAGATAGAAAACATAACAAAGTAGTTTTTAACCAAGTTTTGTTAAAATCCAACCATTTCTGTAAAAGATAAAAATAAAAAATCAAAAAATCGTATTTTTGCATTTTTTTCAATAATTTTGAGGTTATAGAAAAAAATTGTTTGAGTAAAAGTTGTAGACACTTATACTACCTACAACTTTTGCATTTGACTTTTTTCGATAGGACGTCTAGTTTTGACAGAAATCGTAAAAAACCATGATTTTTGACACCCACCCCACTTTTTCGCCCATCCACCCCCTTTCCCCCAATTTTTTTGTGGGCAATTTATTTTTCCCCTTTCATATACCATTTATCCTAAATTTTCCCACCACTCTTATGCTGCTTATAATTTGTTCAACTTTTGGCCTCTGAAAACCGGATTGGCACTGGTCTAATACCTGACAATTGCAATAAGGATGGCAGGTAGATACCTATAGGAAAAAAAAATATAAGAAGGAGGTAACACAACCACCTTTTTCGATGGAGGTCAGAGGCCAACTAAAAAATAAAACAAATTTAAGCAACAAAATGTTCCATATAAAGTGTTCTTTTTTGGTGGGAGGTGGAAGTGGGAGCAACACAATCACAGAATGAACCTCTCTGTTGGACTACTCGACTACTTCTCTCTCTCCACCTTGTGTTATACTTTACATAACACTACAACCGTATTTTAATGACACATTATTTTCGTCTAGTTCATGTGGAGGTGGGGAGTGTGTGTGAGAAAGATGTCATCTATCGTTGGCTTAGGTTTGTCCCAATCTAACAACAGAAACAGAGTTATATAATGGAAATAAAAATGCGCTTTTTATTTTACTTATTTAGTTGGGGAAATAAGAATGCATTTTTTTTCATTTAAGATGTCACTGTCTAACAATATTATTGTTATGAAAGAGATAACCTAACAAATTTTTGACTTGTTGACTTGTTCTTTTCTTAAACTTGCATTTAGTTCAGTCAATGGGGAAAAATCCGACAGTTGTCTGTCTGCTAAGTTTGGATGAAGTATTGAAGAGGCATTCAACGGACAATTCAATAAAATACATTAGTTCTCATGAAAACAGACCTATAAACAAACGGAAACCATCAAGTCCAACTAATATATGAATTGGTTCTTATAAAAATGTTGTTTATCAAGGTCAATAAAATCCGTCGACAAATCAACGAATGCGACGGTTTCTATGCCTTGGCCCCTTTATGTAGGTGAGACGTCGGAGGCTTTACCGGAAATGTGAATGATTTTTTATTTTTATTTTTTTGACTGCTCCTTCCTTCTCCTACATCCGCGATCCATTCTTAGAGTTGGGGAAATATGGACCAACCACCACCATTGTTCTTTCTCAATAGGTGTGCATTGAATTTGTATAATGTTATGTATCTGCTTTTATTTATCAGTTATTGTCAAATTATTTACATAATTATGAATGGAGTTTCCCCCACCAAACAGAAACGATTGAAATAGAACATTTTCATCTTTGGTTTTTTTTTTTTTTTAGTGGTTCCCTGACCTCCGTTTAAGGAGGTTGTGGCGTCACATTTTGTCACATATTATTCTATTCTATATTACAAACAAAACAGAAATGAAAAAAACAAACGTCAGCAAATTGTTCCCCATTCAATAATTTCTTCTGAGGAGAAAAGAGGGCGGGAGTGTAATTTACTGGCTGAATAAAATGGTATAGCTCTGGCTGTAGCTTGTAGCGCAAGTTGAAGAATTCTCAACTTTTTGCTCAGCTGCCGCCAACTTTTGTTGTTGTTTCCCTTAATAAAATTTTGATAGTACTACAAGCTACAGCCACAGCTACACCATTGTATTCAGCCAGTTAGACCAAAGCTCCGTGAATGATCGCAACTTCAATGATATAAAAGACCATTGCACATCAGTTCACCACACCAAAATAACGTCTGTAAAAAAAAGGGGTGGTTTGGTTATTTTATTATTTATTATTTTAATATAAATAATAACAAAGTGGGTATTACAAAATACGCTATGAATAATTATATTAGGTAATTAATAGAAATAAAAAATACATAGGTGCAATATTAGTTGGACAAATAAGAAGTTAATTTCAATTATGTCCCCCAAACTTACATAAGTATACCTATGTTTTTTTTTCTTTTTCAACGTTTTTGCGATCTTCTCACAAAAACAAAACCATATATGTATACCTATACCTATCCAATCAAAATTTTACAAGATTAAATAACACTCATTTTCGCTTTACTCATTTAGTTCTGACCAATGAGAAACGATATTCTCTTATTTATGTTTCCATAATTCCATATCGTTCCTCGCAATTGTTGCCAACCCAAAAATCACATTTCATAGCTTAACATAACTTTAGAATTCGTACCTCTAGTTTTTCGTACCTTCGGTTTTGCGTAACTCTGACGGCCGTAACTCTGTCGCCCGTAACTCTGGTATTCGTAACTTCGTCGGTTTCCCGTATATAATACCATCGTCTATTTTTGCTAATTTTGTGGAGCTTTCTAGACTTTTGAGATATATTATAGAATGCCAAAACGAAGATATTGAGCAAAAAAATTTCTATTAGCATTCATTCCGAGGTTAAACCCTTATTTGACTGGATTAGATATACAATTTGGAAATCATTAAAAAACTTGAAAAAATACATTATTAACATAAATTAAAATGCTTTGCTTAAAAAAAATTAATGTATTTAGAACCACGAATTAAGTTCTGCTAGATTGTCAAAATTGCACAACTGTCAAAACCAAAGCTGTCATTTTATTGTTTATGTTTTGATTTGGTAGTGCAACTTAACGCTTAAAAATAATTTATTTTATTTTTTTTTGTACAGAAATTATTATTACGGGTGTGTTAAACATTATGCCATTACTAAATTGGCTTCAAAACCCGATTTCGAACTCGTGAAATCAATAATTTCTCAAGCCCCTTTTTGTTTTGGTCCTGCCTTTGGTGTTTTTCTGAGCTCAAAGAAGGTCTTATCCTTGCCCTGGGATCATAAAACAACCCATCATTGATTGGGGATGTCCAATTTGTGGAATAAAGAACTCTGGTTTGACCTGCTCACATATTCTTCAATGGGCAAATTTTTTCAATTCCTTGTAGGATTTGGAAACCTGATTTATCTAAAAAAAAAGGGACAAATGTGTTTTTAATGCAGTGTTTGGTCTTATAAGCAAAACAGATGATTATTAACAATTTCGGCCACTCCAGCTATTCCTTTATCAACGAAGGTGTTATTCCAGAATTACTAAAGGTTTTAACGGTTGGACAATAAGTGAGTAGATCAAACCAGAGTTCTTTATTCCACAAATAATACCCATTCAATTATGGGATGTTTTGTGATCCAGGGCAAGAACTAGACCTTCTTTGAGCTCAGAAAACATCAAAGGCAGGACTAAATCAAAAAGGGGCTTGAGAAATTATTGATTTCACGAGTTCGAAATCGGGTTTTGAAGCAATAAGCACGGTTTTGTATTCTCTACAAGAAACTCAAATACGTTATCGGAGCACCTGCCCAGATGTGACAGTTGTATTCAAGTTTTGGTCGAATGTAAGCTTTATAGATTATAGCTAGATCAGAAGATGAGAAGAATTTCTTGCATCTTCGGAGAAAACCTAAACATTTCGCAGTGTTTTTGGCGACATCGAATATGTGTTCATTCCACAGAAGGTGGTTTGTTACACTCATACCGAGAAAGGAAAGTTTCTCAGTTTCCTCGATGCAAGTACAACTCATGGATAGTGGCGTAGGGGGAAGGTTCCGTTATAATGATAGTTAGCAGCATTGTGTTTTTGAAGCATTAAATTCAAAACGATTTCAGTGATGGGAACTATTGAATACAAACTATCGATAGTTGTAAATCGATAGTTTTAAATCATTCATTCATTCATTCATTCATTTAGTTACTATTTTCATTCGAATAGTTTTTTCATTCGATAGTTTTTAATTCGATAGTTTTTTCATTTGAATAGTTTTTTGTATTCGATAGTTTTTTCATTCGAATACTTTTTTTTTATTCGATAGTTTTTTTCATTCAAATAGTTTTTTTTTACGATAGTCTATTCTTTCGAATAGTTTTTTTCATACTCATTCGAATAGTTTTCATAAACGATAGTTTTTTCATTCAAATTTTGTTTTTATACGATAGTTTTCTTCGAAAAGTTTTCTTAAACGATAGTTTTTTTTTATTCAAATTGTTTTTTTTATACGATAGTTTTCTCATTCGAACAGTTTTCTTAAACGATAGTTTTTTCATTCAAATAGTTTTTTTATACGATAGTTTTCTCATTCGAATAGTTTTCTTAAACGATAGTTTTTTCATTCGAATAGTTTACTTAAACCAAATTTTTTTTTATTCAAATTTTTGAAAAGTGCAATAACACGGCAAGTTTTTAAAATAATTAACCTGTGTCACACCATACAAATTTTTTGCAGTGTGTTGCTCTGAAAAAAAAATATGTAATTGAGTTTTTATAAAACATGGAACTGTTAATTAATTTGCAGCAAAATGGCGTATGAAATAAAAAATATTTTGATTAAATAATTATTTATTCTTATTAGCCAATGTTTTAGTGAAAGAATTGTAAAAAAACAAAAATCAATTATGACCGGAGGAAGCAAAATACTGTTGCAAAGTCGAGATTTTTCGATAATTCACAAAAACTGCATTAAATTGAAAACCGTTAGGATTTGGGATGAACAAGTTACCAAATTCTGAGAGCCCTAAAGTTGGCCTATCTGCATATTTCGTTTGATCCATTACTTTTGGGACACCCTGTATATGAATAACAATAAATATTCCTTCTTACGTGACCTTTTTAGTAAAATAAAATATACTATTGTTTGTGGGCTATAGGTCTTTTCTTGAGTTAGTTCTTTTCTCTATCAGTCGACGTTTCGGGTATGGATATACCCTTCTTCAGGACTCTATTTAAATAAAAATCTTAAATATATTAAACCAAACTAAAATATCTATACTTACAATATTAAAAACTTTTTAACCTCTTAAGGTTTAACAAAAGTGGTTTGTCAAAAACTGTTTAGCTTTTTGTATCAAAGATATTTTAAAATTCAATAATAGAATATCTTGAAAAAGACGTTTCACATTATTGAAATTTCAAAACAATCAAATTAAAAATTTCTATTTGATAAGAAATTCAAAAATTTGATAAGAAAACAAAAACAAATCCTATCTAAAAATTCAAGTTAAAAATGTTGATAAAATCTAATATAACATATTTCTTTGGACAAACTGACTATAAATATTGCTAAGTCCCTCACAATCTGATCTCCTATTAACAGTATTATCTGTATCTAAAATATGTAACATTTCTAGCAACATTCTTTTACTATAGTGTTTCTCTGTTTGTAAAATGTCTACGTTATTAAAATCTGGCCTATGTCCTTCATCTATACAATGTAAAGCTAATGCTGTTTTTTGAGAATGTCCACTATGTATATCTGATCTATGTCCGGCAATTCTATTCTTAAGTTTCTGCATTGAAGTACCTACATAAACTGAAGGACAGTGGTTTGTTCCATCACCTAAGCATTTTATTTTATATACAATGTCTGATTTTTCGTTTTTGGAGAATTCACCTTTTAAATTTGAAAACAAAGAAGTTCTTAATGTATTTGCTGATTTGAATGCTAAACGAACGCTATCTTTATTCCTTATAGGGGCATTTAACATCCTATTCGAAAGATTTGGAATGTATAAAACACTTTTGTATGAAAACTGTGTAACATTTGTTGCTAAATTTGTCCGAACCAAAGGATTAAAATGTTGATTCAATAGCGTTTTTATTATATTTAAAGGAAATGAATTCGAAATTAATGTGTCCATAATTATTTTAATGTTCTTTTGACGAAAGACAATGTCACTGATATCCAATACTCTTTTTATAAAATTTTTTGCTGTATTTATAATTACTTGGTTAGGCTGTTTGGAATTGTAATTAATAAGACGACCTGACGATGTTGGTTTTTTATACCAATCAAATATTAGTTGATTATTTTTCCTTATAACCATTACATCAAGATATGGAAGTTCTCCATTATTTTCATACTCAACTGTAAACTGAATTTTCGGATGAAAAGAATTTAAAGCAGTAAGAGTAGAATTAACATGACTAGATTTTAGGATTATAAAAATGTCATCGACATTTTGTTATTATTTTTGGCTTATCTTGAATATTTTCAAAAACCTCATCTAATAAAGCTTCCATAACAATATCTGCTAATATTGGTGAAGCAGGACTTCCCATGGGAACTCCTTGTTTCTGCTGATAAAAATGTTTATCAAATTCTAAATAATTGTTATCAATCACACAAAAACGTAAAATTTCCAAGAATTTTATTTTTGGAATTCTGGTGTGATCTTTGATTGTATCCCAACTTTTTTCAATCAATTCTAGTACTAATGGAATGGGAATATTTGTAAATAATGAAACTACATCAAAAGATACAAGAATATCATCTTGTTCTAAAATAATTGGAGAAACAGTTGAAATAAACGATGAAGCATTTTTAACATTATATTTTGAGTTAAGAGTTATGTTATTTAAAATTTTAACAATGTATTTAGATAACTCGTAACAAGGAACACTAAGTGAAGAAGAAATTGGCCTTAAAGGTACATTAGGCTTATGAATTTTAGGCAATCCATAAATTTTGGGACTATTAGAAACATAAGTCGTCATACATTTTTTCTCAGACTCATTAATAAATTGTTATGTAAATAAGTCTTTAACAAGTTTGTTGTTACGACTTTGGACTTTGTTTGTTGGGTCATTTCTTAAAATTGTGTAAGTATTCCTGTCAGCCATCATATCATTCATTTTTTCAACATAATTTGCTTTTAATATTGCTACAGTAACATTGCCTTTGTCTGCAGGAACGATGTAAATTTCTACTTAAGTGTAGGGAGTTTGGATTGATTCCGGAATTTATCCAAAACTCCACAAGGAATGTTTCAACAATTTTTGATTTTGGAGTTGGAAAGTTTGAAGAAAATTTAAAAAGAAAACTTTCTTCAACTTCAACAAAATACCATTCAAAATTACTTAATTTATCAATTTCTTTAAAGCAATCAGAAATTAAAAAACAACATAGATTATTAGTAGATTTAGAGAATGATATTAAAAATAGGTTAGCAGTAAATGAGTACAATGATTTTTTTAGAACTCAGGACCAAACGAGGAATAAGATTAATAATAGTTCAAAGCAATCACAAAAGAGAAAGCTAGAATTGCTTAAGTTTAAACTTAAAAAAGAAATGAGAGTTCATTTTCAAGAAAATTGGTTTGTGAATAAAACACAGACAGATTTTCCAGAAGACATAAAGTGGCTTCTCTCATTAGGGCCTAAATATGCTTTACCAATTTCTAAAGATAATTTTCCATTATTTAAAATGATTGCTGATGGAGAAGAACTTATCAAAAGTAAAGAACGCTCTGAACATGAACCTGCACGGTCATGCTTTGTACAATTATTACAGAACCATCTTCGTTCTACATCAATTCCTTCTTTTGATAAATATTTAAATAAGATATTTAAAGACACAAACAAATTTTTAAAACGGCATCCAGAAATTTACATCGTTCCTGCAGACAAAGGCAATGTTACTGTAGCAATATTAAAAGCAAATTATGTTGAAAAAATGAATGATATGATGGCTGACAGGAATACTTACACAATTTTAAGAAATGACCCAACAAACAAAGTCCAAAGTCGTAACAACAAACTTGTTAAAGACTTATTTACACAACAATTTATTAATGAGTCTGAGAAAAAATGTATGACGACTTATGTTTCTAATAGTCCCAAAATTTATGGATTGCCTAAAATTCATAAGCCTAATGTACCTTTAAGGCCAATTTCTTCTTCACTTAGTGTTCCTTGTTACGAGTTATCTAAATACATTGTTAAAATTTTAAATAACATAACTCTTAACTCAAAATATAATGTTAAAAATGCTTCATCGTTTATTTCAACTGTTTCTCCAATTATTTTAGAACAAGATGATATTCTTGTATCTTTTGATGTAGTTTCATTATTTACAAATATTCCCATTCCATTAGTACTAGAATTGATTGAAAAAAGTTGGGATACAATCAAAGATCACACCAGAATTCCAAAAATAAAATTCTTGGAAATTTTACGTTTTTGTGTGATTGATAACAATTATTTAGAATTTGATAAACATTTTTATCAGCAGAAACAAGGAGTTCCCATGGGAAGTCCTGCTTCACCAATATTAGCAGATATTGTTATGGAAGCTTTATTAGATGAGGTTTTTGAAAATATTCAAGATAAGCCAAAAATAATAACAAAATATGTCGATGACATTTTTATAATCCTAAAATCTAGTCATGTTAATTCTACTCTTACTGCTTTAAATTCTTTTCATCCGAAAATTCAGTTTACAGTTGAGTATGAAAATAATGGAGAACTTCCATATCTTGATGTAATGGTTATAAGGAAAAATAATCAACTAATATTTGATTGGTATAAAAAACCAACATCGTCAGGTCGTCTTATTAATTACAATTCCAAACAGCCTAACCAAGTAATTATAAATACAGCAAAAAATTTTATAAAAAGAGTATTGGATATCAGTGACATTGTCTTTCGTCAAAAGAACATTAAAATAATTATGGACACATTAATTTCGAATTCATTTCCTTTAAATATAATAAAAACGCTATTGAATCAACATTTTAATCCTTTGGTTCGGACAAATTTAGCAACAAATGTTACACAGTTTTCATACAAAAGTGTTTTATACATTCCAAATCTTTCGAATAGGATGTTAAATGCCCCTATAAGGAATAAAGATAGCGTTCGTTTAGCATTCAAATCAGCAAATACATTAAGAACTTCTTTGTTTTCAAATTTAAAAGGTGAATTCTCCAAAAACGAAAAATCAGACATTGTATATAAAATAAAATGCTTAGGTGATGGAACAAACCACTGTCCTTCAGTTTATGTAGGTACTTCAATGCAGAAACTTAAGAATAGAATTGCCGGACATAGATCAGATATACATAGTGGACATTCTCAAAAAACAGCATTAGCTTTACATTGTATAGATGAAGGACATAGGCCAGATTTTAATAACGTAGACATTTTACAAACAGAGAAACACTATAGTAAAAGAATGTTGCTAGAAATGTTACATATTTTAGATACAGATAATACTGTTAATAGGAGATCAGATTGTGAGGGACTTAGCAATATTTATAGTCAGTTTGTCCAAAGAAATATGTTATATTAGATTTTATCAACATTTTTAACTTGAATTTTTAGATAGGATTTGTTTTTGTTTTCTTATCAAATTTTTGAATTTCTTATCAAATAGAAATTTTTAATTTGATTGTTTTGAAATTTCAATAATGTGAAACGTCTTTTTCAAGATATTCTATTATTGAATTTTAAAATATCTTTGATACAAAAAGCTAAACAGTTTTTGACAAACCACTTTTGTTAAATCTTAAGAGGTTAAAAAGTTTTTAATATTGTAAGTATAGATATTTTAGTTTGGTTTAATATATTTAAGATTTTTATTTAAATAGAGTCCTGAAGAAGGGTATATCCATACCCGAAACGTCGACTGATAGAGAAAAGAACTAACTCAAGAAAAGACCTATAGCCCACAAACAATAGTATATTTTATGAATAACAATAATATCAATTAATAATATAATATATAAATCTATGTACAAATTCGAAAGAAAAAGTTAAAAACATTCAAATAAATAAACAAATATGTACCTAATAGTTTTAAAAAATAAACGTTTTATTTGCCAAAAAAAAATGTTGAAAAAATTTGTTTTTAAACTACTAAAATAAATATAATCACTGAATACTATAACAAAGAAAAAAAAAAATCGATCAGATTCCTGCGCCTACGAATACTTGCAAAAGTTATATAGATGTAGGAGGTACATAGATGCGCAGAAAGATAGAAAAATTCAACACTGAATATCATACCATTTTTTTCTTCATAAATATACCTACCATGACTCTTGCACATAGAGTAAAACCAACGGAAAACGAAAACACAAGTAAATTCGGTTGCGCAAAGCAAAACCGCAATATACACTTGCAAGGCTTGCAACCTTTTTTTTTGCTATTTCCTTGATGCTGATTTGTTTTTTCTCCTAAATAGACTTTAATTTTATGACTTTGGTTCTCTAGAAAGGGAAAGAGAATGCAAATAAAGATACCGAGAGAGAACTGTGGTCCGTTCTTTTATTGAACAATGTTAACTATTGTTGTTATGTCAAAAAATCGTTGTATTTGTTTTTGTTACATTTTGTTACAAAATGTTAACTTTGATTTAGGAACGACTTAATGTTACATTTTGTTGATCTGTCAAAAGAAAAATTTTTGAGATTAATTTTATGAATGAATAAACAAGAAAAAATTAATTTGGTACTGAAATAATTCTTTTTAATTGAATTCTAAGCAAATTGAAACAAAAATATGCATTCAATAATTTCAAATATGGAAACAAACAAGAAATTCTCTTCTCACATCATCCCCTCTCTTCCCCATTTAGTTGTGTTTGACAGATTAACATTGAAACTCAAGTCCAGAAGCTGAGTTGGAAAAAGTAACAAAATGTAACTATTTGACACTTCAACACTGGATTTAGGAACGATGTTGTGACGTCACGATGTTACACTTTGTAACTTTTTTCTCATTTAGGAACGATGAAAGTTAACTATTGTTAACAATAGTTAACATCGTCGAATAAAAGAACGCATCACTGAGTTGAGATGACGTTGAACGTGAGAGATGTATGGCGAAGAAAGGTCACTAATACACACAAACTCATTTACATGAAGTATGAGTTCGTCATTCGGGGACACCCACTCTTAAAAATCAACGGTTACACCTACAGTAAACTGTTATAGCTTTTTTAAAGAAAAAAACCTCTTCATTAATATGATTTTTGAAATAAGCTGTTTTTTGAAATAGTTTTTGAAAAATTAATTTTCAAAGTCAAAATTTTGGAAAAAAACAACAATTGAAAAAAAATTTGAACTAATTTTTCTCAAAATTGTATGTAATTAAGTAGTAATTTAGTTTTTAAAATTCGATGCTCTTATTTCTTTTTAAACAAAAACAGAAACTAACACGACTTTTTTCTAAGAAAATTTGTTTTTTTATTTTTACGTGGAAGGACTTGTAGGTAAATTGATTTATGAAACATTAACCCATTTTTAATTATTTTTTTTTCTAACCCGTAATTTTATTACGGTACAATAAAGTTGCATAGTATTAGATTAACATGGATTAGTCCTTTTTTGCAAATTTTTCTTATTATTTCTCTCGCTGCCTCTGCCTATAATTACTACCTGTGCAATAAGACAAACAAAACGCAATTTCAAAAATAACAAAAACCACAAATTAATGTACAACCATATAAAACGCGGAAGAGAATTCAAATGGTAATTAAGGAAAAATTATTATCTTGAAACCTTTAAATATAAGAAGACAAATAATTTGATTTAAAAAGTCCTTAAAAATAAAAACAAGTTAACATCTTTTATTGAAAGTTAATATAAAAAAATTTCGATATGATCCCCATTCTTTAAAAGGCAAAGGTTATATCTCCTATTAATGGCGCCAAATAAGTTTATGGTTAGCAAATTTTCCTGCAATTTGACTCCAGCGACTTCAATCCGTTGTTTCAGTTGATCCAGAGATCCTATTTCCACTTCGTAAACGTAATTCTTCATGAATCCCCATGCGTACAAATCTAGGGAAGTTAAATCTGGTGATCTAGGTGGCCATTCCGTGGGTCCCCTTCTTCCTATCCAACTGTCAGTAAAATGATCATCCAGCCAGTTTCTTACCGGTAAGCTATAGTGGGCTGGTGCACCATCTTGTTGGTAGGTCAAAAATGAAATCATCTGCTATGGCCAATGGAACGTTGTCAATCAAATCCGGTAAAAGGTCTCGAAGGAACTGAAGGAACCTGGGTCCAATCACTGTTCTTCCAACTATACCAAGCCACATATTACAGCTAAAACGGTGTTGAGATTTGTTTTGTTTTTTTATTTGTAGATTGATGCTGCTCCAATAATGTAGGTTGTGGAAGTTTGTAACCCCATCTCTGGTAATAGTCCAAGATCCCAGGGCCGCCAGACATTACTTATTTTCTCAAGAAAAAAATGTATGGAATTACGTAGTGCTAGGACATACTATTAGTGAATGGATACTGGCTATCTTGTGCCGACGGCCATTTTACCACTAACAGGTGCTAAAGGTACGAAAAATACGTAGTTAGATTTCTTATTTTCTCAAGGCTGATTTTTATATATGATACTCAGGGAACTAATACATTAATTTTTGTAAGCTGCCAGACCCGTCGGATGGGCCTAACACCTTGCCAGACACGCATAATAGGAATCAGGAAAGTTCGATTTTATTATATGGGGGTCTGGGAAAAAATTTATAAAATATTTTGACTTCAGGACTCGAAAGAGTATCAAGACACGCATCGAAAACCACATTTTGCACAATCGCATCCAGGGTCATTTGGCCGCCATTTTGTTTTTTTAATAAAAATTGCAATTTTTCACATAACTCACGTATTTTTGAATCTACAGAAAAAAAATGTATTGCAAACTTGAAGATAATTTAATTTACTACAATATATGTTAAATTACTTTTTTCGATTATACCTTCGGTTTAAGAGTTAGGGTGGTTTTTTTTTGAAACCATATTTTCGTCATATCTCATTTATTTGAGCTTTTTTGAAAATTAACTTGAAGTAAAAGTTGTAGATCTTTTTATTACCTTCAATTATTACATTAACGGTTTTTCGATTTGACAGTCCGTTTTTGATCTGCAGGAAAAAAACTTCAAAAAGGTTCCAATTTTTTAATATAGGAAAAATGTTCTAGTACAGGGTAATTTGCATTAGATATAACAACAACCTAGGCGTGTAGGTTGCACTCAGACAAGAAAAAATCGTATAACTAACACTGCCAGACCCATTCCGACAGCCATTTTTTTTGCCAGACACCTTAAAGCTTTGAAAAAAATAGTTTAACTTTACTTATTTTCTCAAGCTTCATTTTTATACACGATACTCAGGGAACTAATTCAATAAAATTATTTTGTTAGCTGCCAGACCATCGGATAGGCCTGACACCTTACCAGACACGCACAAATGCTCGCTAGATTTGTTATTAATAAAATCTAATGGGTCTTCCGTAGTATTGAAGTAAAATGTTTACGCTTAATAATACCAATAATTACTACATTATTAAAAATATATACCTACCTTTAAACTCATAACGAATTAGTTCCATGGGTATCATGTATAAAAATGAAGCTTGAGAAAATAAGTAAAGTAAAAAATTTTTTTTTTAAAGCTTTAAGGTGTCTGGCAAAAAAAATGGCTGTCGGAATGGGTCTGGCAGTGTTAGTTATACGATTTTTTCTTGTCTGAGTGCAACCTACACGCCTAGGTTGTTGTTATATCTAATGCAAATTACCCTGTACTAGAACATTTTTCCTATATTAAAAAATTGGAACCTTTTTGAAGTTTTTTTCCTGCAGATCAAAAACGGACTGTCAAATCGAAAAACCGTTAATGTTATAATTGAAGGTAATAAAAAGATCTACAACTTTTACTTCAAGTTAATTTTCAAAAAAGCTCAAATAAATGAGATATGACGAAAATATGGTTTCAAAAAAAAACCACCCTAACTCTTAAACCGAAGGTATAATCGAAAAAAGTAATTTAACATATATTGTAGTAAATTAAATTATCTTCAAGTTTGCAATACATTTTTTTTCTGTAGATTCAAAAATACGTGAGTTATGTGAAAAATTGCAATTTTTATTAAAAAAACAAAATGGCGGCCAAATGACTCTGGATGCGATTGTGCAAAATGTGGTTTTCGACACGTGTCTTGATACTCTTTCGAGTCCTGAAGTCAAAATATTTTATAAATTTTTTCCCAGACCCCCATATAATAAAATCTAACTTTCCTGATTCCTATTATGCGTGTCTGGCAAGGTGTTAGGCCCATCCGACGGGTCTGGCAGCTTACAAAAATTAATGTATTAGTTCCCTGAGTATCATATATAAAAATCAGCCTTGAGAAAATAAGAAATCTAACTACGTATTTTTCGTACCTTTAGCACCTGTTAGTGGTAAAATGGCCGTCGGCACAAGATAGCCAGTATCCATTCACTAATAGTATGTCCTAGCACTACGTAATTCCATACATTTTTTTCTTGAGAAAATAAGTAATGTCTGGCGGCCCTGGGATCTTGCTCTATAAACTGGGCTTCATCCGTCCAGAATATCCTTCGAAAATAATTTCCTTCCATTTCCTCTCTAAGCAGCATTGAACGAAAAAATTCTGCTCGCTATATTTTGTCGTTAGAGGTGTGTTCCTGAACTGGCGTTAAGTGGCACGGGTGTAATCTTAAATGTGAATGACTCTCCAAGCTCTTGACTGGGACACTCCAAGCCAGCGTTGCCAGATTCCCCGACTTTTCGTATTTTCCCGATTTTTCGAGCTATTTACGATTGCCCGATTTTGTGTTTAAAAATAAGGGTTTCTTCCAATTTTCTACCTTAACATCGTCACATTTTTCATATAAACATATAAAATTTTATTTTAAAGTTCACAGAACTTCACTTAAACGTTTTAAAAATTCCTTTCGGCTTATATGTTTCCTTTTATTAACAGTTGTTGGTTTAAATCTACCTGTTTTATTCACAATTTGGTTATACATATTATATAAAATGGAAAAATATTTTAAGAGAATGAGACTTATTTAAGAATAACTGCATTTGAGAAAAAATTC
The DNA here is from genome assembly GCF_945859705.1 of Episyrphus balteatus. Lineage (NCBI taxonomy): Eukaryota > Metazoa > Arthropoda > Insecta > Diptera > Syrphidae > Episyrphus > Episyrphus balteatus. The sequence goes on along the minus strand of NC_079134.1, from coordinate 94,577,617 downwards.
TAAAAATTTTTGAAACTAAGCTATAACGTTTTGTTTAAACGTTGTACACGTGTTGGGGCTATGACAAAATGATGATTTTGTTTAGCGAAATTTTTTTTTTGACAATTCTAAAGGTGCCAAGTGAAAGATGAGGGAAAAAAAATAGGGTTCTTATACGGATTTTTTTCCAACACTCTGCGTTTCGAAATATGAATTTTTGAAAACACCTTGTTTTTTAGGGGTATTTATGGGTAGTTTTTGATTTTAAGCTTTTTTTTTGGAGCGTTCAAAAAATCTCAAACCTATAGTCCTATGCTTTATGCATACATGTGCAAAAATTGGAATCGTTTAGTGAGTTTTGACTGAATAACAGAAGAAACAAGTTTCTAAAAAACACGTTTTATGACCGTTTTTAACCGATTTTCATCGTTTTTTATTATTATCTTTTTTTCTTTAAAAGATAAAGGAACAAAGTATATGGAGTAATGATAGACTATGACCACGACTAGATGTGTGCGAAGTTTCAATCGTTTTCGTAAACACAATTTTGAGATAACGGTAAAATAATAATAGAATTCAACAGGTTATAACTTTTGACCAAGAGCAGATAGAAATTTTATTAAACTTTTATGAGGATCCTGACACAATTACCTTTTATTTGGTATATCATACATAACGGTAGACTAACTACAAGCTACACAATGTTAAATCAAGAAACTTGCGAAAAACCTCAAAACACCAGTGGAGATCTGTTGCCCCCCGAACAGCCACCAGTGTGGGAACTGGGAAGTAATCTCAGTCTAGAAATTCTACATGGTTGACTTTAAAAAATTCTAACTTCTCTTGTAGGCATCTTTGAAATGAGATTGATACGTCATATGAAAGGTGAAATAATGAGCTTTCACACGATATAAAATTAGGTTGTCAAACAAAAAAATTGATTCCAAAGCGTGAGAACATAAAAATAAATGTTTTTTTTTTGCTTTTTTTAATGAAATTTGATCGAGTTAAAAAATTCTAGCTCTTTTTGTAGATGTCTCACAAACCTGATCGATATATATATATTGAGCTAAAACAATAAGCTTTCAAATGGTATAAAATGGAAAATGGAAAAAAATGGAATTAATAACGTGAGAAGATAAAAATTCATGTTTTTTTTGCTTTTTTGACGAAAATGATTGTTTTCAATAAATTATTTTTATATTTTTTGTGCATCATAAAAATTAAAAAATGGTTTCATTCTTTAAAAGAAATACTTGGCTTTTAAATTGCATGATTTTTTTTTGTAAGCTTTTAAAATAATAAAATTAATATAATGAGAAAATAAAAAAGGTATTTTTTTTAGCTTTTTCTTGTAATTTATGATTGTTTGAAAAAAGTAAACTCTTCAATTGACTCATTTTAAACAAAAGCACACAACCTGTTTTCTTACGACGTTATCACGTAAAATCATCGTCTGTAAACCGGCTTTATAGATAACGTCTTTTAATTTTTTTAAATTTTTTTTTTGCAAATAAAAAAAAAGTTAATAAATTTAAACTAAATTAATGCAAATAATTTTTTCGTATTGGTTTTTTTTTGGTTGAATAAATACGAACAAATTTGTTGTTAAACACTAATATTAAGTTCTCTATACCGGGACGAAACGACAGTGTTGCACTTTGCCCAAGATTTTTCTTTAAAAAGAAACGTTTTAAAATCATTACACAGTTCAAAATAAGCGATGTTTTAGACAAATTTAATTAGGTAACTTTTATTCTACTAATGTTAACAAGAAAATTCTCATTTTCAACGACAATTTAATAAAAAAAAAAAAAAACACATACATATACGATCTTTTTGGGTACTGTCTAAAACAGAAATATTTCTACTTTTTACAACATTTTTACACCATTTCCTGTTTGGGTATTCAAGAACTTTGAAGTTTTAAAGATTTCAAATATTTTTGAAAGTTCTCAAACTGTGATGTGGTAAAAAACTTTATGTAAAGCAAAAAACGGACTACCACGTTGTCGATTATCGTTTTGTCGATTTTATCAATTTAAAAATTACGGAACGACGCCGACGCGACGCCCTAGTTTAAACCTCAAAATATTTCAAAACGACAAACAAAGTCGAGAACAACAAAAAATTCTTTTTACTCTATAGTACAGGTAAAATAGTACATAAAATCAAGAAATAAAAAAAAATTGTTACACTCATGAAACTTGGCAAAAAGTTTGCTTTTGCGATAATAACCAAGGACAGAAAAAGTTTATACAAAAAAGTTGGGTGGAAGGGTGTATTTTCGCGGACAAAAGGGAGGGGGTGAAGGTCAAAAATATACTGAAAAAAATTGTTTGTCGAATATCATCATGACACATGTTTTCAAGGTATTTTTTGATGCTGAATCTTCTTCTTCCTTTTTCTCGGAGCTGTTATGATCCCGATGCACAGTGTGAGAATTCGCTCATCTAGCGGAATTTAATTAAAAAAATGAGTAGCACAAATTGATGCGAAAACAGGTTTTACTTGCAGCCTAAACCTTCTAATAAGCGAATAAGAAAAAATTTTTATGTGGGAAGCATGTAAAATAAAAATAATTAGTCTTGAAGTTGCAGTTGGTGATAATTTCACTATTAATTGGCTTGCAAAAGTAGTTTTGGTATTTTTTTTCTTGTGAGTCCTGTGTATGTTTTTTATAAAAACTTTTGATTTGTGTTATTAAATACGATATCAGTGAACTGAAAAGTAAGTAAAATTTTTGGTTTATAGGGTGTTTACATTTTTATTTGGTGATTGGGATAAAAAAAATAGGCATTTTTAGTAAATTTTTGTATTCATGAGAGAAAAACTTTATGTATTTCGGGTTATTCGGTTTAGTTACTATATGTATTTGAAAGCCTGATATATTATCTATCATTTAAAGCTCTAAAGTGCTGCAGAAGAGGTGCGAAAATATTTTTTTTTCACATTTGAAGTGGTGTCAAAAAAAAAAAAAAAATTGGCTAAGTTGTGTTCTGACTTTAATATTAGTTTTGTTGTGTCCAATGTCGTCTTTTGTGGTACGTACAAGTCAATGTTTCACTTTTATGGTGCGTTTAGGCTTTTCACATATGGTTTTGTTTTTTGAAATTTTCAGAATGTCTATCGAAATCACAAAAACACAAATTTTTGGGGTTTGGATTTCCAAAACCAAAATAAAGCGTGTTGAAGCGGTGTTTTCATTTATTATGAGCTATTTTGATGGAATTCAATTTTCAGAGGATGCAATCAAAGCACTTAAGGCGACTGTTAGTCAGATGCATGTGCGACCAGGACTAGGACCTTATATCTTGAGAAGTATGGATGGTATTACATGCCAGTAAGCGTCCATAAAGTATTATTTCATGGCAGACAAGTGATTGCTTCTTGCATTCTTCCAATTGGCCAACTTTCGGAGGAAGCGCAAGAGGCAAGAAACAAAGAGAATAGGAAATATCGGGAATTATTCACCAGAAAAACATCGCGGTTGCACACGATGACAGATCTTTTCAATCGACTGTTGATAACTTCTGATCCTTTCATCGCAAGTCTCAGGTGCATTCCAAAAAGAAAGAAAAATGTGATCGAGCATGAAGTCCTAGATCTTCTAAATGTCACAACTTAAGCTATCTTAAACTCTTTTAAAATATTTTTTTTCTTCTAAAGTGTGAATGATTGTGGTTTTAATTTATATTTTGTTTAAAGTCCCCTTAATAAAAAGTTAGTTGCTGTATAAATTATTTAGTCTAATTTCATTTTTGTGTATATTCATTACAAATTGGAATTAACAAATTGCTTTTTTGCGAAACTTAGAAAAGTCTACCAAAGTGCAAAAAACGTGCACCTTCACAACTCCGTAAATCACAAAATTTTCTTAATATGTAAGAAATAGTAGTTTTATTCTTTGTTGTATATATTCATCATGATTCTCGAACGAAAATATAACAAAAGACTTTTTTTTGTAACCGTAATTAATTTTTTTGAAATGGGTCTGCAAAAGACAAGAAACTTGTACTTTTGGAGCTCTGTACATCAAAAATTTTATGAAATATAGTAATGATTGTAGTTAAATTTAGTTTTTCACATGCTTAAGATCAATTTTGCAAAAAAAAAAATAACAAAAAACATAAACTTGTAAGCGCTATTAATTTAATTCCGCTAGATTAGCGAATTCCCACACTGTGCGATGTCGAGGGGATCACAACTATCCCACGTAACTGCTTCACACTATTGATCCGCCTGTGGTGTTCGCCGGGTTGACCTCAGAAATGGGCGGAAAACCTCCCGGTTTCGTATTGTTCCATTTCTAAGGCCAACTGAATGCTGGTGCTTTTGCATTTGCTTGTACCAGGAGTTTTTAGGTCTACCTTTCTTTTTATTTCGTGTTAGAACATTGTATGATATTGCTTTTTTGACGGGGTTCTCAGGATCTCTCCTTTGAACATGGCAATACCAACTGAGTCGGCCGTGTTCAATTTTTTGGGAGATGGTGTTTTTAACATGAAGGCTTCCTCGGATCTTCGTACTTCAAATTCTATCAAGCTTTGTTACTTCTGCTGTCATACGAAGCACCTTCATCTCAGCTGCCGTTAACTTACTCTCTCATACTTTTTGTACATTGTCCAACATTGTGAACCGTATGTGAGTGCTGGACGCACAACTGCGGTGTAGAGTCTTCCTTTCAGCTTTGGGGGCATTTTTGGATCACAGAAGATAGCAGAATTTTCCCGACACTTCATCCACCCTACGCTTACGCGATGATTGATATCGTCATCACAAGTACCTTCGTTATTTATCATAGACACCAGATATTTAAACTTTTCACACTTGGGAAGCACTACACAATTTAAATAAATGTCAGGAATAGGCCTGTGTGGATCAGAAAATGGGCAGCATAGGTATTCTGTCTTTTTCGCGCTTATGCGGTACCCACTACCTTCTCGAACATCCACCCATACATCAAGTGCTCGTTGCAGGGATATCGGGTCTTCACGTATGATGGCTCCATTGTCAGCAAAGAACAACTGATGCACTTTTGGATAATCAAGAATTTGGGTAATCAAGAACGGTAATAAAGAGCAGAGGACTCAAGACGCTTCCCTAGTGTACATCTACTGTAATTTTTTGATGCTGAATCTAATGACATAAAAATAAAGTCAATACGATTGCTCTAAGAAAAGTCATTGCCGATTAAAAACAAGGGTGCTTGTTTTTTTTTACTTCAACAGGAAATATAACAGAAACCTATGTGAAAAACATGTTACACTAATAAAATTCGGGATGAAGGTTTAAGATAAAGCAGGGAAAAGAAATTCATAAGGTTCTTAAAAATATTTTTGGTGAAGGGGGTTTTTTTGATGGGTTGAATTATGTGTGAGAAAGGTATCATAACCAGCTGACTTAAATTTTATTAATTTTTAAAACTTGGTGAAAAAGTTTTGTTTGTACTACTGTACTGTAAGAATTAAGAATCTATAGAGTGTACAAAATTATTTTGAGTGTTTTGGATTTTTGGGACCAATTATAGCTTTAACAGTCTCTTCGAAAAAAACACCCTTTGATCTACATTTTTTTTAGGAAAACTCTTTATTCTTGTTTTCTATCCCAAATTCAATGTTTTTACCAAATTTCATTAGGGTGACCCGTCATTTTTGTTTTCACTCAAAAAAACACCCTTTTAACCATGATATTTTTATAGACAGAATCAAGAATCTTGTTTCTTATCTCAAAAGTAACATAATTCCTGAATTTCAATAGGGTACCACTAGCAGTGGCGTATCCAGAAAAAAATGTTGGAGGGGGCTGGAAAATTTTTCAAAAATTTTTAGGGGGTAAATGTGCGAAAAAATTTTCATTTCTTTTTATTAATCTTTGATCGAGAGTTAAAAGCTGTGCTGCGGTACTGAAAGTTGTATAGTAGCATTATACTGCTCTCGACAGATTCGTACTACTGTCTCCTCCTTTCACATTTAGAGTACCTAGTGTTCTTTCAAAGTTCTTGTGTCCCAAGCATTTTATACAAACAGCAAGCAGTTGTGGTTTGAGCAAACTAAGCTAGGGTTTGAGCAAACTAAGAGAGGCCCACCCCTATGAATATATGGAAGAATTAACTGAATGAATACAACCATAGCGGGGATATACGCTAAACGGTCGGTAGAAGTCACGGCTGCCGGCTTAGGTTTTGCTTCGCGGTCTCAATACCGAAAGGAGGAGTCGCCAATGACAACATATTTTCATACTAACTTTTACTTTTTATCTCACCTGCTTATATTTCTAAATCTTTTTCTTTTATCTTTTTCTTTTTTCCTTTTTTGTTTTGTTTTCTTTTCTTTTTCTTTATTTTCCGTGATGGGACCACCTGCTCCCCATGTTTCAAAACAAGGGAAAGGGGACTTCCCATCTACGTCGGGTGCTATTGCCTCGATAGGAGACGAGCAATCGTCTGGAAGGGATACTACCGACCTGATCGTGAGGACACACGTCGTTGCGCCTGACAACTCATCAGCCAAAAAGGTCGTATCATCTGGTGGTGCGAGTGATAAAGCAGATGGAAAAGGCACAAATGTCGAGGGTATGGATAAAATGGGGTGCAAGGATAACTTGGTGGGCCGTAGCCCACAGGTTACCCAAAACACCACCATCGATTCTGTAACCGTAAACCGTATGACCAAGAGCCAAAAGAAAAAAACGGATCTGATCACGCGGACACACGTCGTTGTGCCTAGCCTTTCATCTGCCGAATCAGTCCTACCGCCTGGTGGTACGACTGGTCAAGTTAGTGAGTTAGACAATACTGTCGAGGGAAAGGGCAAAGTGGGGTGCGAAGCTAACTTGGTGGGCCGTAGCCCACAGGATAACCGAAGCACTACCACCGAACCCGAACCCGCAAACCAATCGATTAATTCGACGTTCCAGAGCCTAGCTACGGTCATACACAAAAAGACCAGGGCTAGAGCATTCGATGAGAATGAGATTCGTCGAATCCTGGAGCAAGTCAATGAGGCTATCGTCAAGAGCTGGACGGTTCCACTCTTCGGTAACCTTAAGACTGTCCATTGTTTCAAGGTGATGCACTGTGAGAATGATATGACTCTCGAATGGCTTCGGGAGTTCATACAAAAAACGTCAGCTCCATGGCAAGGCGCCGAATTGCGTCTGATCGACGTAAAGGAGATAAAAGATCTCAACAGACCTCTTGGAAGGCTGTTGGTCAAAGGCCCGACCCTTCCCAACGAACGGCTTGAGAGATCATCCTATCTCTGTATAGTGATCTCTTGAGCAGAGAATGGGAATGGGTCAAGTGTGAAAGAACGAATGATGGCACCGAGGTGGTGGTGAGATTGAGTCACAAATCTTTACTACTCCTGAGGAAGGCTGACTTCAAGGTACGCGTTGGTATCACCAGGTGCAAACTTAGGTTGATTCGCAACGATAGAAAACAGGTTAGTAAAGCGATGAACTTAAACTTTATTATATAAATGGAATTGAAAATCTTACAAATTAATCTTCATCATAGTAAAGCCGCAACTGCTAACCTTGTCTACCTCATGGAGAGTAGACATTATGATGTAGCCCTGATACAGGAACCCTGGGTCGTTAAAGGGAATATCAAGGGCCTACATTCAAAGGAACTACTGCTGTACAAGTCTAATCTTGGCAGCCAAAACAGTAACCCTAGAACATGCATAGTAGCTAAGAAACAATTTAATCTTTTTCTCCTAACTACTTACAGCAATATCGACCAGACAACGGTAAAACTGGAACGAGATGGGCTTCCAACGCTTATCCTAACATCCACTTATATGACGTACGACAGTATAAAAGGACCACCTGCAGATATCACAAAAACGTTGGTATCTTTCGCAAGTAAGAATAAATTTGATATTATTTTAGGTTGTGATTCTAATTCACACCATGTACAATGGGGCAGCACTGACATCAATACCAGGGGCGAGTCCCTTGTTGATTATATCATTGAGAACAACTTGTTAGTAGCTAAAAAAAGCAACACCCCTACCTTTGTTACAAAAATACGTGAAGAGGTTCTTGATATTACCTTGACGAGTAATTCAGATACTTGTCAATTAGAACAATGGAAGGTTTTAGATGAACTTTCTTTTTCCGACCATCGGCTAATAGTATTCTATGTCCCTGATGCTGCCCGGCACAGTAAGCCCTTTAGGAATAATAGGCGAACCGACTGGCATGTCTTCAATAGGGAAATAGCTAAAAACATTAGTCACCTGAACACTGATAATAGTCTAAACCCAAATGATCTAGTTAAATTGACAGAGGAATTCGCAGGAACTCTACGCGATGCATTGGACAAAAGTTGTCCTCTCATTACCGCTTCGAAGAAAAACAACAAACCACCCTGGTGGACTGTTGAGCTCAGTAACATTAGAAAAGATACAAGAAAACTTTTCAATCGTGCTAAACGCACTAGAGCAGATAGTGACTGGGAATTATATAAAACTAGTCAAAGAAAATTCAAGTCAGAAACTCAACGAGCCAAACGGAACTCGTGGAGAAACTTCTGCAGTACTATAGAATGTACAAACCATTCGGCGAGACTTAGGAAAATACTATCCAAAACGAATACATCTATAGGGTCTTTTAAAGGACCTGATAATCGATGGACAGAATCCTGTCAAGACAGTCTTAAACTCCTGGTACAAACCCACTTTCCAGGTTGTAACTCTGAACTGGAGAATGAATCTACTAATCTTTTGCACTCAATATGTGAAATCCCTAGAGAAATTATAACGACAGAAAAGTTGATGTGGGCCATCAACTCCTTCTCTCCCTATAAATCTCCGGGCCTAGGCGGCGTCTTCCCCTTGATGCTGCAAAGGATTAGTGAATTCATTGCTCCATACCTGATCAAAATATTCCAAAATAGCCTACGGTTGGGATATGTTCCTAAGACATGGCGCGTAGTCAAAGTTGTCTTTATACCCAAAGCTGGTAAATCCAGTTACACTGAACCCAAAGATTTCAGACCTATCAGTCTAACTTCTTTCTTACTCAAAACACTTGAAAGGTTAATTGATATACAATTATACACATCCGCAGCTACTTAAGGCCGGAGACTATATCTCCCTTTCAGCATGCATATACAAAAGGTAGAAGTGTAGATACGGCTCTACACTGTGCAGTCAGAACAATAGAAAAGTCGCTTGCGGTTAAAGAATACACCCTTGCTTCATTTCTAGATATCGAAGGAGCATTCAATAATGTCCATAATAGTGCAATTGAAAAAGCACTCACTGACCTTAAAATAGAAGACACGATCATAAAATGGATCGTATGCATGTTGAAAAACAGACAAATAAATAGTGAATTAGGTGGGTCACATATAAAAATGTACGCATCTAGAGGAACCCCACAAGGTGGTATTCTATCACCTCTTCTTTGGATTTTGGTGATGAATGAGATTCTCATCAAACTAAATAATAGCGGTGTTAAGGTTAAAGCCTACGCAGACGACTCTTCTAGCGACAGGTAAATACCTAACCACTGTAAGAGAACACTTAGAAAACGCATTATCCAAGGTCAGTAACTGGACCAGGAGATGCGGTCTTAAAGTAAACCCCCTAAAAACAGAACTGGTACTTTTCACAAACAGAAGGAAAATTCCTCCTTTTGTAGTGCCAAAAATTGAAGGCACCCCACTTAAGATTTCGGATAAAGCGAAATATCTCGGAGTGATCTTAGATAAGAAACATAACTGGGGTCCAAACATTCAAGAAAGATACAAGAAAGCCACGTTTGCACTTTACTCATGTAATAGAATTCTTGGCAGAAACTGGGGACCAAATCCCAAAATAATCATGTGGATGTATACCGCCATTGTCAGACCCATTCTGACCTATGGCAGCTTAGTCTGGTGGCAAGCTCTGGAGAAATCCACGAACTTGAAGACCCTAACCAAAGTACAAAGAACAGCATGCATCAGTACTACGGGAGTGATGAGGTCCAACTGCAGGTTTGGAGGCAATCCTTAATCTCACTCCCTTAGATCTATTTGTACAAGAATTAGCAGCAAATAGTGCCCTGCGACTTAGTCAAACCAAAATTTGGAGTACTAGTCAAAGCGGTCATACCACGATCCTCTCTAACTACGTTGATAACAACGTAAGCACAGACTACATGACTCCTTACTTAGACTTCAACAAGTCTTTTAATGTTAGTTTCCCCAATAGACAAGATTGGGAAAACAGTGTACCTTTCTCAAATGAGTCGACTATCGCCATCTTCACTGATGGCTCGAAAATGAACACTGGGGTTGGTGCAGGTTTCTACTCAGAAAACCTCAACCTTGCCAGTTCCTTCAGACTCCCCGATTACAGCAGCGTCTTCCAAGCAGAGATACAATGCTGCTACACAAATATCCATGATGGCGATATCACCTGCTGACATCACCTTTTTCATTGATAGCCAAGCGGCAATAAAAGCGATTTCTGCCACCTTAATCAAGTCAAAGCTTGTTTCTTGCTGTCGCGAAGAGCTTAGGGTTCTTGGTATGCAGCATAATGTAAGACTCTGCTGGGTTCCCGGCCACAGTGATGTGTTCGGCAACGAAAAAGTGGACGAGCTTGCAAGAGAAGGCTCATAACTTGATCCTTCTCTCATAGACCATAACATCAGAATCCCACAATGTGAAATGAAACGAAATATCGTCAAACATGTTTTTCAAAAAACCAATGAAAGATGTAACCTCCTAGATACCTGCGGTCACACCAGGAAACTTTGGCCGAGTTATGACGAGAAAAAGTCTAATAAGATCCTACTACTCAGTAAACCTTCCTTAAGATCCCTTATAGGTATCTTAACGGGACATAATCTACTGGGCTATTATAAAAAGAAAATAGGGCTCAGCACAGATGACCTATGTAGAGGCTGTGGCAATGAAGACGAACAGGAAGACACCACTCACTTCCTCTGTCTCTGTCCAGCTCTCTGCCGCAATAGAAAAACATTTTTAGGGAACTACTTCTTTAATGAATTAGAAGAACTATCAGAACTGTCAGGCAACTGCCTACTGAACTTTGTCAAGTCTACCAAATGGCTCGACAAACCATAGGATTCACAGGATTACACTTTCTTTTAAATGAGGTTTTAACACTTCAGGGTATCACAAGGGATCTACATTGATCTAAGTGTGACGGTAACAACATCAACTGTCAGCCCATTTAACCTAACCTAACCTAAAAATAAGTTATTGTTTTTGTCTCCATGTTGTATGTGTAAATTATAAAAAATTAAAGAAAAATTTTTATTTTTAAATTTAAAATTAAACTTTATTATTAAATTTTCCGAGTTTATACAACAATAATTAAATAAATAAAAATAAATAAGCTACGCGTTTCGGAAATTCATTCCATCATCGGGCTTTTAATGTTAATTTAAGCTATTTCTGGTTTTTGTTGTTGCCACTGTTGTGTCGTTTTGTGATGATATTTGTCCTGTTCTATCTTGTGTGTTTGTTACCGAAATTGATGTCTGTGTCAAATAATGAGTTGGTTTTGATTGTTAGTTTGTCATTCATTATTTTGTCTTGTTCTTTTTTGCATGCTTTATAGATTTCGAACTCTTCTAAAGCATCTAGTGTTGAGCTTTTCTAGCAGAAATGCAATGGTTGTAAGTTTGTCTCAAAACTTGTGTAATTGTGGTTCTTGTCTATTAAGTGCAATGCGTAGGTGGATTTGGTGTTATGTTTTGGCTTGTGCTCAGTGAATCTCTCATAAAATGTTCTCCCTGTCTGTCCTATGTAATATTGTTCACAATCGTCACAATTTATTTTGTATACTCCAGAGCATGTTTTGGTGTCTTTTTTGGTTTTAGGTTTTAATATTGTTTGTATATTATTGTTAGTTTTAAATGATATATTAATGTTGTGTTTTTTAAATTCGTTTTTTATTATTTGTGGTAAAATGTTGGTGTATTCGATTGCTATGTATTTTGTATTTGTTGTTGGGTTATTGATATTGTTGTTGGTTTTGTTTTGGTTTTTTATTTTCTTTTTCTTTTTGTAAATAAGTTTGTCTATCATTTCTGGTTTGTATCCGTTTGTTATTGCTATATGTTTTATTGTGTTGACTTCTTCGTCGTAATCTTTTTTCGTTAAAGGGATATTAATTAACCTATTGATGAATGCGTTGTAGGCTGCGATTTTTTGTGTGAAGGGGTGGTGGGAGTCGTTGTGTATTGTGATGTCTGTTGTTGTTGGTTTTCTGTAAATTTTGAATTGTAATTTGTTGTTGTTTTTATTAATGTTTAGATCAAGGAAATTTATTGTATTATTTTGTTCGATTTCGCATGTGAACTTGATTTTGTTATTTATGTTGTTAATATAATTATTTAGTATGTCTATTTGTCTATTGGTTCCGTTAAATATGACGAATGTGTCATCAACGTATCTTGCGTAGAAAACTATATTTTTTGTTGTTGATTTAATTTTGATAATATATGTTTGTTTTCAAAGTGATTTAAATAAATGTCTGCGAGTAGACCACTTAAAGGGGATCCCATTGCGAGGCCTTCGTCTTGGTTATAAAATTGGTTATTGAATGTAAAATAGTTTTGTTTGAATGTTATTTGTAGTAATGTTATTATTTCTTCTATTTTTTGTTTGTTTAATTGAATCATTTATTTGCAAAACATGATATAAGTCCACTTTTTTTCAAAATTCGTTTTTTTGACTAAATTTGTACTCCATGGATAACCACGTCAAGTCTTTAAAATATGAAGTATCTACTCCATCTATATCCGATTTTACAGCTACGCGAAATATTTTTTTAGTATCAAAAACAGAATAAGTCCCGGACTTATCATCTTTTGAAAATAAACAACAGCTTCTTTTTGTGTAAATGGTATATTAGATTAATGGCTGAAAATCTTAAGTTTAAAGCTACTTTAAAGTTAAATAAGCAGTCCGGACATTGTATTTTATTCTCAAATACAATTGTTTGATAGATTTGAGCTAAAAGCAAAATTGTATATCCATTTAAAAACTAACTTCACATCCGTTTATTTTCAAAGTATGATAAGTCCAAAAGCGTTTTTATTTTTTATCTTTTGAGCTATTGATCCAAAAATTAAAAACGAAACGGTATTTTGTAGCTAGGCAAGAGTTCTACAGAATATATTTTTTATAAATTTTTCTACGCATATTTAAAGAAAATAGAACGTTGTTTTCTTCTCCTGAAAAATTTAAAATCATGGACTTATCATGTTTTGCAAATAAATGATTCAATTTTGCAGAATGAATTAGGTTATCTTTTAATATTGTGATTGTTTCTTTTACTGGGATATTCGTATACATATTGGTGACGTCAAAAGATATTAATTTGTATTGTGGAGATATGTTGATATTTTTGGTTTTGTCGATGAGTTCTATGTAGTTTTTTAAGCTGTTGTTGTTTTTTATTGTTATGTTTGTGGCTATGAGTTTTTGTAATTCTTTTGCTATTTTGTAACAAGGTGCTGTTTTATAATTGATGAGCGGTCTGATTGGGATTCCAGGTTTATGTATCTTGGGGAGTCCGGTGAATTGGGGAGCTTGTGCGTTTGGTTGTTTTAATTTTTGTTTTTTTTTGTAATTGGGAAAAAGATGATTCGTTTTGTTAATAGCATTGTTTATTTCTTTGAAGTATTTTTTTGTGGGGTCGGATTGTATGATTTTTATATTATTGTCTTTTATGAAGTCTAAGGATTTTTTAATGTATTCCTGTTGGTTTATAATTACAACTGTGTTTCCCTTGTCTGATTTAGTTATTATTGCATTATTATCTGTTAATTTTTGTTTGATGTTTTTTATGTTCTTGGCATGTTTGCGAAATTTGTTTTGTGATTTGGTGTTTGTTCCATTTGTTTTTATAATTTGTTTAAGTTTTTTATTAATTATGACTCTGGTTTCGTTTTGTGAATCTTGTGTTGGTATTGTTTTGATGGCTGCTTCGGCATTAATAACTTCGTTATCGATGTTCATTTTGTTTATTTTTGGTAAATTGAATTTTAGTCCTCTGTTTAGAGTTTCGATTTCCGGGCTTGTGAGTTGGATGTTTGTATTGTTTATTAATCTAGGGAAAAAGGTATGTTTGCATGTTGGTAGTGGAAGATTTTGTTTTTTGTTGATAGTTTTTATTTTGATTTGTTGTTTTTTATATATTTCTTTGGCTATATTTTTGGTATACTGGTTAATGTTATGAATAAATGATTCGGCGATAATAAAATTGAATGTGTTGTATATCTCTAAATGAAGTTTGTATAATTCGTTATTAAGTTTTGCTTTTTTGCTATAAAGGTATTTAATTTCTTCTTTTATTCGGATTATCTGAGCAAGTTTTTGGGTTTTAATGGCGGCGATGGAATTTTTATTATTATTATTATTTTTTATACGGATTTGAGCACATTTAGGTGTGATTTGTTTATGTAGACACTTTTTATTAAATTTGATGTTTAGATTGGCTTTGGTTAGCTTAATTTTAACATTTTTGTATTTGTAGACATTATGTACCATTTCGGCTGAATTATAATAAGTTATTGTTTTTGTCTCCATGTTGTATGTGTAAATTATAAAAAATTAAAGAAAAATTTTTATTTTTAAATTTAAAATTAAACTTTATTATTAAATTTTCCGAGTTTATACAACAATAATTAAATAAATAAAAATAAATAAGCTACGCGTCTCGGAAATTCATTCCATCATCGGGCTTTTAATGTTAATTTAAGCTATTTCTGGTTTTTGTTGTTGCCACTGTTGTGTCGTTTTGTGATGATATTTGTCCTGTTCTATCTTGTGTGTTTGTTACCGAAATTGATGGCTGTGTCAAATAATGAGTTGGTTTTGATTGTTAGTTTGTCATTCATTATTTTGTCTTGTTCTTTTTTGCATGCTTTATAGATTTCGAACTCTTCTAAAGCATCTAGTGTTGAGCTTTTCTTGCAGAAATGCAATGGTTGTAAGTTTGTCTCAAAACTTGTGTAATTGTGGTTCTTGTCTATTAAGTGCAATGCGTAGGTGGATTTGGTGTTATGTTTTGGCTTGTGCTCAGTGAATCTCTCATAAAATGTTCTCCCTGTCTGTCCTATGTAATATTGTTCACAATCGTCACAATTTATTTTGTATACTCCAGAGCATGTTTTGGTGTCTTTTTTGGTTTTAGGTTTTAATATTGTTTGTATATTATTGTTAGTTTTAAATGATATATTAATGTTGTGTTTTTTAAATTCGTTTTTTATTATTTGTGGTAAAATGTTGGTGTATTCGATTGCTATGTATTTTGTATTTGTTGTTGGGTTATTGATATTGTTGTTGGTTTTGTTTTGGTTTTTTATTTTCTTTTTCTTTTTGTAAATAAGTTTGTCTATCATTTCTGGTTTGTATCCGTTTGTTATTGCTATATGTTTTATTGTGTTGACTTCTTCGTCGTAATCTTTTTTCGTTAAAGGGATATTAATTAACCTATTGATGAATGCGTTGTAGGCTGCGATTTTTTGTGTGAAGGGGTGGTGGGAGTCGTTGTGTATTGTGATGTCTGTTGTTGTTGGTTTTCTGTAAATTTTGAATTGTAATTTGTTGTTGTTTTTATTAATGTTTAGATCAAGGAAATTTATTGCATTATTTTGTTCGATTTCGCATGTGAACTTGATTTTGTTATTTATGTTGTTAATATAATTATTTAGTATGTCTATTTGTCTATTGGTTCCGTTAAATATGACGAATGTGTCATCAACGTATCTTGCGTAGAAAACTATATTTTTTTGTTGTTGATTTAATTTTGATAATATATGTTTGTTTTCAAAGTGATTTAAATAAATGTCTGCGAGTAGACCACTTAAAGGGGATCCCATTGCGAGGCCTTCGTCTTGGTTATAAAATTGGTTATTGAATGTAAAATAGTTTTGTTTGAGTGTTATTTGTAGTAATGTTATTATTTCTTCTATTTTTTGTTTGTTTAATTTTGCAGAATGAATTAGGTTATCTTTTAATATTGTGATTGTTTCTTTTACTGGGATATTCGTATACATATTGGTGACGTCAAAAGATATTAATTTGTATTGTGGAGATATGTTGATATTTTTGGTTTTGTCGATGAGTTCTATCATTGAATAATTACAAATAGAAGTGACACCGCAGATTACTCTGCAACTATAAGAGTACCGGAAGATAGATGAACTACATGTTTGCGCCTCAACTATTTTGTATTTTCGAGTTGAGTCTTAACTAATAATTTTTTGTAAACCTTCATAAAAAAATTAATATTTTATTATTATACATTTCAAAGAGCTTATATTGATATAAGTTTTCGTATTTTGAAAAGTCATATTAGTCTAGAGAACAAGGACGATGCCTTTTGCTCCTACTGGCCTAGGTTCGAATACCGGTAAAATTTGAAATTGTTTTTTTTTTTGTTTTTGCGGAGATTTTTTTTTGAGAAATTTAATTAATTTTTATTCTAGTAATGTAAACAAAAAAAAAAAAACAATCTCAATTTCCCGTCAGATTCGAACCTAGGCAGGTAAACTTAACACACATTCACCTTATCCTCTAGGCTATCTCCACTTTTTGAAATAGGAAAACTTTTATCTATATGTATAAGCTGTTTAGGATTTGATTTTGGGTTGCTGGATTTGCTTTTAGATTGTTGGCTTTGCTTTTGGATTGTTGGATTTGCTTTTTTAATTCAATGCACGATACAAGCGACAATTACTTTACAGCGGAAGTTTCCCTGGGTGTCCACTTCTATTTGTAATTATTCAATGGTTCTATGTAGTTTTTTAAGCTGTTGTTGTTTTTTATTGTTATGTTTGTGGCTATGAGTTTTTGTAATTCTTTTGCTATTTTGTAACAAGGTGCTGTTTTATAATTGATGAGCGGTCTGATTGGGATTCCAGGTTTATGTATCTTGGGGAGTCCGGTGAATTGGGGAGCTTGTGCGTTTGGTTGTTTTAATTTTTGTTTTTTTTTGTAATTGGGAAAAAGATGATTCGTTTTGTTAATAGCATTGTTTATTTCTTTGAAGTATTTTTTTGTGGGGTCGGATTGTATGATTTTTATATTATTGTCTTTTATGAAGTCTAAGGATTTTTTAATGTATTCCTGTTGGTTTATAATTACAACTGTGTTTCCCTTGTCTGATTTAGTTATTATTGCATTATTATCTGTTAATTTTTGTTTGATGTTTTTTATGTTCTTGGCATGTTTGCGAAATTTGTTTTGTGATTTGGTGTTTGTTCCATTTGTTTTTATAATTTGTTTAAGTTTTTTATTAATTATGACTCTGGTTTCGTTTTGTGAATCTTGTGTTGGTATTGTTTTGATGGCTGCTTCGGCATTAATAACTTCGTTATCGATGTTCATTTTGTTTATTTTTGGTAAATTGAATTTTAGTCCTCTGTTTAGAGTTTCGATTTCCGGGCTTGTGAGTTGGATGTTTGTATTGTTTATTAATCTAGGGAAAAAGGTATGTTTGCATGTTGGTAGTGGAAGATTTTGTTTTTTGTTGATAGTTTTTATTTTGATTTGTTGTTTTTTATATATTTCTTTGGCTATATTTTTGGTATACTGGTTAATGTTATGAATAAATGATTCGGCGATAATAAAATTGAATGTGTTGTATATCTCTAAATGAAGTTTGTATAATTCGTTATTAAGTTTTGCTTTTTTGCTATAAAGGTATTTAATTTCTTCTTTTATTCGGATTATCTGAGCAAGTTTTTGGGTTTTAATGGCGGCGATGGAATTTTTATTATTATTATTATTTTTTATACGGATTTGAGCACATTTAGGTGTGATTTGTTTATGTAGACACTTTTTATTAAATTTTATGTTTAGATTGGCTTTGGTTAGCTTAATTTTAACATTTTTGTATTTGTAGACATTATGTACCATTTCGGCTGAATTATAATAAGTTATTGTTTTTGTCTCCATGTTGTATGTGTAAATTATAAAAAATTAAAGAAAAATTTTTATTTTTAAATTTAAAATTAAACTTTATTATTAAATTTTCCGAGTTTATACAACAATAATTAAATAAATAAAAATAAATAAGCTACGCGTCTCGGAAATTCATTCCATCATCGGGCTTTTAATGTTAATTTAAGCTATTTCTGGTTTTTGTTGTTGCCACTGTTGTGTCGTTTTGTGATGATATTTGTCCTGTTCTATCTTGTGTGTTTGTTACCGAAATTGATGGCTGTGTCAAATAATGAGTTGGTTTTGATTGTTAGTTTGTCATTCATTATTTTGTCTTGTTCTTTTTTGCATGCTTTATAGATTTCGAACTCTTCTAAAGCATCTAGTGTTGAGCTTTTCTTGCAGAAATGCAATGGTTGTAAGTTTGTCTCAAAACTTGTGTAATTGTGGTTCTTGTCTATTAAGTGCAATGCGTAGGTGGATTTGGTGTTATGTTTTGGCTTGTGCTCAGTGAATCTCTCATAAAATGTTCTCCCTGTCTGTCCTATGTAATATTGTTCACAATCGTCACAATTTATTTTGTATACTCCAGAGCATGTTTTGGTGTCTTTTTTGGTTTTAGGTTTTAATATTGTTTGTATATTATTGTTAGTTTTAAATGATATATTAATGTTGTGTTTTTTAAATTCGTTTTTTATTATTTGTGGTAAAATGTTGGTGTATTCGATTGCTATGTATTTTGTATTTGTTGTTGGGTTATTGATATTGTTGTTGGTTTTGTTTTGGTTTTTTATTTTCTTTTTCTTTTTGTAAATAAGTTTGTCTATCATTTCTGGTTTGTATCCGTTTGTTATTGCTATATGTTTTATTGTGTTGACTTCTTCGTCGTAATCTTTTTTCTTTAAAGGGATATTAATTAACCTATTGATGAATGCGTTGTAGGCTGCGATTTTTTGTGTGAAGGGGTGGTGGGAGTCGTTGTGTATTGTGATGTCTGTTGTTGTTGGTTTTCTGTAAATTTTGAATTGTAATTTGTTGTTGTTTTTATTAATGTTTAGATCAAGGAAATTTATTGCATTATTTTGTTCGATTTCGCATGTGAACTTGATTTTGTTATTTATGTTGTTAATATAATTATTTAGTATGTCTATTTGTCTATTGGTTCCGTTAAATATGACGAATGTGTCATCAACGTATCTTGCGTAGAAAACTATATTTTTTTGTTGTTGATTTAATTTTGATAATATATGTTTGTTTTCAAAGTGATTTAAATAAATGTCTGCGAGTAGACCACTTAAAGGGGATCCCATTGCGAGGCCTTCGTCTTGGTTATAAAATTGGTTATTGAATGTAAAATAGTTTTGTTTGAGTGTTATTTGTAGTAATGTTATTATTTCTTCTATTTTTTGTTTGTTTAATTTTGCAGAATGAATTAGGTTATCTTTTAATATTGTGATTGTTTCTTTTACTGGGATATTCGTATACATATTGGTGACGTCAAAAGATATTAATTTGTATTGTGGAGATATGTTGATATTTTTGGTTTTGTCGATGAGTTCTATCATTGAATAATTACAAATAGAAGTGACACCGCAGATTACTCTGCAACTATAAGAGTACCGGAAGATAGATGAACTACATGTTTGCGCCTCAACTATTTTGTATTTTCGAGTTGAGTCTTAACTAATAATTTTTTGTAAACCTTCATAAAAAAATTAATATTTTATTATTATACATTTCAAAGAGCTTATATTGATATAAGTTTTCGTATTTTGAAAAGTCATATTAGTCTAGAGAACAAGGACGATGCCTTTTGCTCCTACTGGCCTAGGTTCGAATACCGGTAAAATTTGAAATTGTTTTTTTTTTTGTTTTTGCGGAGATTTTTTTTTGAGAAATTTAATTAATTTTTATTCTAGTAATGTAAACAAAAAAAAAAAAACAATCTCAATTTCCCGTCAGATTCGAACCTAGGCAGGTAAACTTAACACACATTCACCTTATCCTCTAGGCTATCTCCACTTTTTGAAATAGGAAAACTTTTATCTATATGTATAAGCTGTTTAGGATTTGATTTTGGGTTGCTGGATTTGCTTTTAGATTGTTGGCTTTGCTTTTGGATTGTTGGATTTGCTTTTTTAATTCAATGCACGATACAAGCGACAATTACTTTACAGCGGAAGTTTCCCTGGGTGTCCACTTCTATTTGTAATTATTCAATGGTTCTATGTAGTTTTTTAAGCTGTTGTTGTTTTTTATTGTTATGTTTGTGGCTATGAGTTTTTGTAATTCTTTTGCTATTTTGTAACAAGGTGCTGTTTTATAATTGATGAGCGGTCTGATTGGGATTCCAGGTTTATGTATCTTGGGGAGTCCGGTGAATTGGGGAGCTTGTGCGTTTGGTTGTTTTAATTTTTGTTTTTTGTAATTGGGAAAAAGATGATTCGTTTTGTTAATAGCATTGTTTATTTCTTTGACGTATTTTTTTGTGGGGTCGGATTGTATGATTTTTATATTATTGTCTTTTATGAAGTCTAAG
Source organism: Episyrphus balteatus (assembly GCF_945859705.1). NCBI lineage: Eukaryota > Metazoa > Arthropoda > Insecta > Diptera > Syrphidae > Episyrphus > Episyrphus balteatus. Next base: position 94,557,173 of record NC_079134.1, on the reverse strand, counting down.
GATTTTTGAATGTATTCCTGTTGGTTTATAATTACAACTGTGTTTCCCTTGTCTGATTTAGTTATTATTGCATTATTATCTGTTAATTTTTGTTTGATGTTTTTTATGTTCTTGGCATGTTTGCGAAATTTGTTTTGTGATTTGGTGTTTGTTCCATTTGTTTTTATAATTTGTTTAAGTTTTTTATTAATTATGACTCTGGTTTCGTTTTGTGAATCTTGTGTTGGTATTGTTTTGATGGCTGCTTCGGCATTAATAACTTCGTTATCGATGTTCATTTTGTTTATTTTTGGTAAATTGAATTTTAGTCCTCTGTTTAGAGTTTCGATTTCCGGGGTTGTGAGTTGGATGTTTGTATTGTTTATTAATCTAGGGAAAAAGGTATGTTTGCATGTTGGTAGTGGAAGATTTTGTTTTTTGTTGAGAGTTTTTATTTTGATTTGTTGTTTTTTATATATTTCTTTGGCTATATTTTTGGTATACTGGTAAATGATTCGGCGATAATAAAATTGAATGTGTTGTATATCTCTAAATGAAGTTTGTATAATTCGTTATTAAGTTTTGCTTTTTTGCTATAAAGGTATTTAATTTCTTCTTTTATTCGGATTATCTGAGCAAGTTTTTGGGTTTTAATGGCGGCGATGGAATTTTTATTATTATTATTATTTTTTATACGGATTTGAGCATATTTAGGTGTGATTTGTTTATGTAGACACTTTTTATTAAATTTGATGTTTAGATTGGCTTTGGTTAGCTTAATTTTAACATTTTTGTATTTGTAGACATTATGTACCATTTCGGCTGAATTATAATAAGTTATTGTTTTTGTCTCCATGTTGTATGTGTAAATTATAAAAAATTAAAGAAAAATTTTTATTTTTAATTTTAAAATTAAACTTTATTATTAAATTTTCCGAGTTTATACAACAATAATTAAATAAATAAAAATAAATAAGCTACGCGTTTCGGAAATTCATTCCATCATGGGGCTTTTAATGTTAATTTAAGCTATTTCTGGTTTTTGTTGTTGCCACTGTTGTGTCGTTTTGTGATGATATTTGTCCTGTTCTATCTTGTGTGTTTGTTACCGAAATTGATGGCTGTGTCAAATAATGAGTTGGTTTTGATTGTTAGTTTGTCATTCATTATTTTGTCTTGTTCTTTTTTGCATGCTTTATAGATTTCGAACTCTTCTAAAGCATCTAGTGTTGAGCTTTTCTTGCAGAAATGCAATGGTTGTAAGTTTGTCTCAAAACTTGTGTAATTGTGGTTCTTGTCTATTAAGTGCAATGCGTAGGTGGATTTGGTGTTATGTTTTGGCTTGTGCTCAGTGAATCTCTCATAAAATGTTCTCCCTGTCTGTCCTATGTAATATTGTTCACAATCGTCACAATTTATTTTGTATACTCCAGAGCATGTTTTGGTGTCTTTTTTGGTTTTAGGTTTTAATATTGTTTGTATATTATTGTTAGTTTTAAATGATATATTAATGTTGTGTTTTTTAAATTCGTTTTTTATTATTTGTGGTAAAATGTTGGTGTATTCGATTGCTATGTATTTTGTATTTGTTGTTGGGTTATTGATATTGTTGTTGGTTTTGTTTTGGTTTTTTATTTTCTTTTTCTTTTTGTAAATAAGTTTGTCTATCATTTCTGGTTTGTATCCGTTTGTTATTGCTATATGTTTTATTGTGTTGACTTCTTCGTCGTAATCTTTTTTCGTTAAAGGGATATTAATTAACCTATTGATGAATGCGTTGTAGGCTGCGATTTTTTGTGTGAAGGGGTGGTGGGAGTCGTTGTGTATTGTGATGTCTGTTGTTGTTGGTTTTCTGTAAATTTTGAATTGTAATTTGTTGTTGTTTTTATTAATGTTTAGATCAAGGAAATTTATTGCATTATTTTGTTCGATTTCGCATGTGAACTTGATTTTGTTATTTATGTTGTTAATATAATTATTTAGTATGTCTATTTGTCTATTGGTTCCGTTAAATATGACGAATGTGTCATCAACGTATCTTGCGTAGAAAACTATATTTTTTGTTGTTGATTTAATTTTGATAATATATGTTTGTTTTCAAAGTGATTTAAATAAATGTCTGCGAGTAGACCACTTAAAGGGGATCCCATTGCGAGGCCTTCGTCTTGGTTATAAAATTGGTTATTGAATGTAAAATAATTTTGTTTGAGTGTTATTTGTAGTAATGTTATTATTTCTTCTATTTTTTGTTTGTTTAATTTTGCAGAATGAATTAGGTTATCTTTTAATATTGTGATTGTTTCTTTTACTGGGATATTCGTATACATATTGGTGACGTCAAAAGATATTAATTTGTATTGTGGAGATATGTTGATATTTTTGGTTTTGTCGATGAGTTCTATGTAGTTTTTTAAGCTGTTGTTGTTTTTTATTGTTATGTTTGTGGCTATGAGTTTTTGTAATTCTTTTGCTATTTTGTAACAAGGTGTTGTTTTATAATTGATGAGCGGTCTGATTGGGATTCCAGGTTTATGTATCTTGGGGAGTCCGGTGAATTGGGGAGCTTGTGCGTTTGGTTGTTTTAATTTTTGTTTTTTTTGTAATTGGGAAAAAGATGATTCGTTTTGTTAATAGCATTGTTTATTTCTTTGACGTATTTTTTTGTGGGGTCGGATTGTATGATTTTTATATTATTGTCTTTTATGAAGTCTAAGGATTTTTGAATGTATTCCTGTTGGTTTATAATTACAACTGTGTTTCCCTTGTCTGATTTAGTTATTATTGCATTATTATCTGTTAATTTTTGTTTGATGTTTTTTATGTTCTTGGCATGTTTGCGAAATTTGTTTTGTGATTTGGTGTTTGTTCCATTTGTTTTTATAATTTGTTTAAGTTTTTTATTAATTATGACTCTGGTTTCGTTTTGTGAATCTTGTGTTGATATTGTTTTGATGGCTGCTTCGGCATTAATAACTTCGTTATCGATGTTCATTTTGTTTATTTTTGGTAAATTGAATTTTAGTCCTCTGTTTAGAGTTTCGATTTCCGGGGTTGTGAGTTGGATGTTTGTATTGTTTATTAATCTAGGGAAAAAGGTATGTTTGCATGTTGGTAGTGGAAGATTTTGTTTTTTGTTGATAGTTTTTATTTTGATTTGTTGTTTTTTATATATTTCTTTGGCTATATTTTTGGTATACTGGTTAATGTTATGAATAAATGATTCGGCGATAATAAAATTGAATGTGTTGTATATCTCTAAATGAAGTTTGTATAATTCGTTATTAAGTTTTGCTTTTTTGCTATAAAGGTATTTAATTTCTTCTTTTATTCGGATTATCTGAGCAAGTTTTTGGGTTTTAATGGCGGCGATGGAATTTTTATTATTATTATTATTTTTTATACGGATTTGAGCATATTTAGGTGTGATTTGTTTATGTAGACACTTTTTATTAAATTTGATGTTTAGATTGGCTTTGGTTAGCTTAATTTTAACATTTTTGTATTTGTAGACATTATGTACCATTTCGGCTGAATTATAATAAGTTATTGTTTTTGTCTCCATGTTGTATGTGTAAATTATAAAAAATTAAAGAAAAATTTTTATTTTTAAATTTAAAATTAAACTTTATTATTAAATTTTCCGAGTTTATACAACAATAATTAAATAAATAAAAATAAATAAGCTACGCGTTTCGGAAATTCATTCCATCATCGGGCTTTTAATGTTAATTTAAGCTATTTCAGGTTTTTGTTGTTGCCACTGTTGTGTCGTTTTGTGATGATATTTGTCCTGTTCTATCTTGTGTGTTTGTTACCGAAATTGATGGCTGTGTCAAATAATGAGTTGGTTTTGATTGTTAGTTTGTCATTCATTATTTTGTCTTGTTCTTTTTTGCATGCTTTATAGATTTCGAACTCTTCTAAAGCATCTAGTGTTGAGCTTTTCTTGCAGAAATGCAATGGTTGTAAGTTTGTCTCAAAACTTGTGTAATTGTGGTTCTTGTCTATTAAGTGCAATGCGTAGGTGGATTTGGTGTTATGTTTTGGCTTGTGCTCAGTGAATCTCTCATAAAATGTTCTCCCTGTCTGTCCTATGTAATATTGTTCACAATCGTCACAATTTATTTTGTATACTCCAGAGCATGTTTTGGTGTCTTTTTTGGTTTTAGGTTTTAATATTGTTTGTATATTATTGTTAGTTTTAAATGATATATTAATGTTGTGTTTTTTAAATTCGTTTTTTATTATTTGTGGTAAAATGATGGTGTATTCGATTGCTATGTATTTTGTATTTGTTGTTGGGTTATTGATATTGTTGTTGGTTTTGTTTTGGTTTTTTATTTTCTTTTTCTTTTTGTAAATAAGTTTGTCTATCATTTCTGGTTTGTATCCGTTTGTTATTGCTATATGTTTTATTGTGTTGACTTCTTCGTCGTAATCTTTTTTCGTTAAAGGGATATTAATTAACCTATTGATGAATGCGTTGTAGGCTGCGATTTTTTGTTGGAAGGGGTGGTGGGAGTCGTTGTGTATTGTGATGTCTGTTGTTGTTGGTTTTCTGTAAATTTTGAATTGTAATTTGTTGTTGTTTTTATTAATGTTTAGATCAAGGAAATTTATTGCATTATTTTGTTCGATTTCGCATGTGAACTTGATTTTGTTATTTATGTTGTTAATATAATTATTTAGTATGTCTATTTGTCTATTGGTTCCGTTAAATATGACGAATGTGTCATCAACGTATCTTGCGTAGAAAACTATATTTTTTTGTTGTTGATTTAATTTTGATAATATATGTTTGTTTTCAAAGTGATTTAAATAAATGTCTGCGAGTAGACCACTTAAAGGGGATCCCATTGCGAGGCCTTCGTCTTGGTTATAAAATTGGTTATTGAATGTAAAATAGTTTTGTTTGAGTGTTATTTGTAGTAATGTTATTATTTCTTCTATTTTTTGTTTGTTTAATTTTGCAGAATGAATTAGGTTATCTTTTAATATTGTGATTGTTTCTTTTACTGGGATATTCGTATACATATTGGTGACGTCAAAAGATATTAATTTGTATTGTGGAGATATGTTGATATTTTTGGTTTTGTCGATGAGTTCTATGTAGTTTTTTAAGCTGTTGTTGTTTTTTATTGTTATGTTTGTGGCTATGAGTTTTTGTAATTCTTTTGCTATTTTGTAACAAGGTGCTGTTTTATAATTGATGAGCGGTCTGATTGGGATTCCAGGTTTATGTATCTTGGGGAGTCCGGTGAATTGGGGAGCTTGTGCGTTTGGTTGTTTTAATTTTTGTTTTTTGTAATTGGGAAAAAGATGATTCGTTTTGTTAATAGCATTGTTTATTTCTTTGACGTATTTTTTTGTGGGGTCGGATTGTATGATTTTTATATTATTGTCTTTTATGAAGTCTAAGGATTTTTGAATGTATTCCTGTTGGTTTATAATTACAACTGTGTTTCCCTTGTCTGATTTAGTTATTATTGCATTATTATCCGTTAATTTTTGTTTGATGTTTTTTATGTTCTTGGCATGTTTGCGAAATTTGTTTTGTGATTTGGTGTTTGTTCCATTTGTTTTTATAATTTGTTTAAGTTTTTTATTAATTATGACTCTGGTTTCGTTTTGTGAATCTTGTGTTGGTATTGTTTTGATGGCTGCTTCGGCATTAATAACTTCGTTATCGATGTTCATTTTGTTTATTTTTGGTAAATTGAATTTTAGTCCTCTGTTTAGAGTTTCGATTTCCGGGGTTGTGAGTTGGATGTTTGTATTGTTTATTAATCTAGGGAAAAAGGTATGTTTGCATGTTGGTAGTGGAAGATTTTGTTTTTTGTTGAGAGTTTTTATTTTGATTTGTTGTTTTTTATATATTTCTTTGGCTATATTTTTGGTATACTGGTAAATGATTCGGCGATAATAAAATTGAATGTGTTGTATATCTCTAAATGAAGTTTGTATAATTCGTTATTAAGTTTTGCTTTTTTGCTATAAAGGTATTTAATTTCTTCTTTTATTCGGATTATCTGAGCAAGTTTTTGGGTTTTAATGGCGGCGATGGAATTTTTATTGTTATTATTATTTTTTATACGGATTTGAGCATATTTAGGTGTGATTTGTTTATGTAGACACTTTTTATTTAATTTGATGTTTAGATTGGCTTTGGTTAGCTTAATTTTAACATTTTTGTATTTGTAGACATTATGTACAATTTCGGCTGAATTATAATAAGTTATTGTTTTTGTCTCCATGTTGTATGTGTAAATTATAAAAAATTAAAGAAAAATTTTTATTTTTAAATTTAAAATTAAACTTTATTATTAAATTTTCCGAGTTTATACAACAATAATTAAATAAATAAAAATAAATAAGCTACGCGTTTCGGAAATTCATTCCATCATGGGGCTTTTAATGTTAATTTAAGCTATTTCTGGTTTTTGTTGTTGCCACTGTTGTGTCGTTTTGTGATGATATTTGTCCTGTTCTATCTTGTGTGTTTGTTACCGAAATTGATGGCTGTGTCAAATAATGAGTTGGTTTTGATTGTTAGTTTGTCATTCATTATTTTGTCTTGTTCTTTTTTGCATGCTTTATAGATTTCGAACTCTTCTAAAGCATCTAGTGTTGAGCTTTTCTTGCAGAAATGCAATGGTTGTAAGTTTGTCTCAAAACTTGTGTAATTGTGGTTCTTGTCTATTAAGTGCAATGCGTAGGTGGATTTGGTGTTATGTTTTGGCTTGTGCTCAGTGAATCTCTCATAAAATGTTCTCCCTGTCTGTCCTATGTAATATTGTTCACAATCGTCACAATTTATTTTGTATACTCCAGAGCATGTTTTCGTGTCTTTTTTGGTTTTAGGTTTTAATATTGTTTGTATATTATTGTTAGTTTTAAATGATATATTAATGTTGTGTTTTTTAAATTCGTTTTTTATTATTTGTGGTAAAATGTTGGTGTATTCGATTGCTATGTATTTTGTATTTGTTGTTGGGTTATTGATATTGTTGTTGGTTTTGTTTTGGTTTTTTATTTTCTTTTTCTTTTTGTAAATAAGTTTGTCTATCATTTCTGGTTTGTATCCGTTTGTTATTGCTATATGTTTTATTGTGTTGACTTCTTCGTCGTAATCTTTTTTCGTTAAAGGGATATTAATTAACCTATTGATGAATGCGTTGTAGGCTGCGATTTTTTGTGTGAAGGGGTGGTGGGAGTCGTTGTGTATTGTGATGTCTGTTGTTGTTGGTTTTCTGTAAATTTTGAATTGTAATTTGTTGTTGTTTTTATTAATGTTTAGATCAAGGAAATTTATTGCATTATTTTGTTCGATTTCGCATGTGAACTTGATTTTGTTATTTATGTTGTTAATATAATTATTTAGTATGTCTATTTGTCTATTGGTTCCGTTAAATATGACGAATGTGTCATCAACGTATCTTGCGTAGAAAACTATATTTTTTGTTGTTGATTTAATTTTGATAATATATGTTTGTTTTCAAAGTGATTTAAATAAATGTCTGCGAGTAGACCACTTAAAGGGGATCCCATTGCGAGGCCTTCGTCTTGGTTATAAAATTGGTTATTGAATGTAAAATAGTTTTGTTTGAATGTTATTTGTAGTAATGTTATTATTTCTTCTATTTTTTGTTTGTTTAATTTTGCAGAATGAATTAGGTTATCTTTTAATATTGTGATTGTTTCTTTTACTGGGATATTCGTATACATATTGGTGACGTCAAAAGATATTAATTTGTATTGTGGAGATATGTTGATATTTTTGGTTTTGTCGATGAGTTCTATGTAGTTTTTTAAGCTGTTGTTGTTTTTTATTGTTATGTTTGTGGCTATGAGTTTTTGTAATTCTTTTGCTATTTTGTAACAAGGTGCTGTTTTATAATTGATGAGCGGTCTGATTGGGATTCCAGGTTTATGTATCTTGGGGAGTCCGGTGAATTGGGGAGCTTGTGCGTTTGGTTGTTTTAATTTTTGTTTTTTGTAATTGGGAAAAAGATGATTCGTTTTGTTAATAGCATTGTTTATTTCTTTGACGTATTTTTTTGTGGGGTCGGATTGTATGATTTTTATATTATTGTCTTTTATGAAGTCTAAGGATTTTTGAATGTATTCCTGTTGGTTTATAATTACAACTGTGTTTCCCTTGTCTGATTTAGTTATTATTGCATTATTATCTGTTAATTTTTGTTTGATGTTTTTTATGTTCTTGGCATGTTTGCGAAATTTGTTTTGTGATTTGGTGTTTGTTCCATTTGTTTTTATAATTTGTTTAAGTTTTTTATTAATTATGACTCTGGTTTCGTTTTGTGAATCTTGTGTTGGTATTGTTTTGATGGCTGCTTCGGCATTAATAACTTCGTTATCGATGTTCATTTTGTTTATTTTTGGTAAATTGAATTTTAGTCCTCTGTTTAGAGTTTCGATTTCCGGGCTTGTGAGTTGGATGTTTGTATTGTTTATTAATCTAGGGAAAAAGATATGTTTGCATGTTGGTAGTGGAAGATTTTGTTTTTTGTTGATAGTTTTTATTTTGATTTGTTGTTTTTTATATATTTCTTTGGCTATATTTTTGGTATACTGGTAAATGATTCGGCGATAATAAAATTGAATGTGTTGTATATCTCTAAATGAAGTTTGTATAATTCGTTATTAAGTTTTGCTTTTTTGCTATAAAGGTATTTAATTTCTTCTTTTATTCGGATTATCTGAGCAAGTTTTTGGGTTTTAATGGCGGCGATGGAATTTTTATTATTATTATTATTTTTTATACGGATTTGAGCACATTTAGGTGTGATTTGTTTATGTAGACACTTTTTATTAAATTTGATGTTTAGATTGGCTTTGGTTAGCTTAATTTTAACATTTTTGTATTTGTAGACATTATGTACCATTTCGGCTGAATTATAATAAGTTATTGTTTTTGTCTCCATGTTGTATGTGTAAATTATAAAAAATTAAAGAAAAATTTTTATTTTTAAATTTAAAATTAAACTTTATTATTAAATTTTCCGAGTTTATACAACAATAATTAAATAAATAAAAATAAATAAGCTACGCGTCTCGGAAATTCATTCCATCATCGGGCTTTTAATGTTAATTTAAGCTATTTCTGGTTTTTGTTGTTGCCACTGTTGTGTCGTTTTGTGATGATATTTGTCCTGTTCTATCTTGTGTGTTTGTTACCGAAATTGATGGCTGTGTCAAATAATGAGTTGGTTTTGATTGTTAGTTTGTCATTCATTATTTTGTCTTGTTCTTTTTTGCATGCTTTATAGATTTCGAACTCTTCTAAAGCATCTAGTGTTGAGCTTTTCTTGCAGAAATGCAATGGTTGTAAGTTTGTCTCAAAACTTGTGTAATTGTGGTTCTTGTCTATTAAGTGCAATGCGTAGGTGGATTTGGTGTTATGTTTTGGCTTGTGCTCAGTGAATCTCTCATAAAATGTTCTCCCTGTCTGTCCTATGTAATATTGTTCACAATCGTCACAATTTATTTTGTATACTCCAGAGCATGTTTTGGTGTCTTTTTTGGTTTTAGGTTTTAATATTGTTTGTATATTATTGTTAGTTTTAAATGATATATTAATGTTGTGTTTTTTAAATTCGTTTTTTATTATTTGTGGTAAAATGTTGGTGTATTCGATTGCTATGTATTTTGTATTTGTTGTTGGGTTATTGATATTGTTGTTGGTTTTGTTTTGGTTTTTTATTTTCTTTTTGTAAATAAGTTTGTCTATCATTTCTGGTTTGTATCCGTTTGTTATTGCTATATGTTTTATTGTGTTGACTTCTTCGTCGTAATCTTTTTTCGTTAAAGGGATATTAATTAACCTATTGATGAATGCGTTGTAGGCTGCGATTTTTTGTGTGAAGGGGTGGTGGGAGTCGTTGTGTATTGTGATGTCTGTTGTTGTTGGTTTTCTGTAAATTTTGAATTGTAATTTGTTGTTGTTTTTATTAATGTTTAGATCAAGGAAATTTATTGCATTATTTTGTTCGATTTCGCATGTGAACTTGATTTTGTTATTTATGTTGTTAATATAATTATTTAGTATGTCTATTTGTCTATTGGTTCCGTTAAATATGACGAATGTGTCATCAACGTATCTTGCGTAGAAAACTATATTTTTTTGTTGTTGATTTAATTTTGATAATATATGTTTGTTTTCAAAGTGATTTAAATAAATGTCTGCGAGTAGACCACTTAAAGGGGATCCCATTGCGAGGCCTTCGTCTTGGTTATAAAATTGGTTATTGAATGTAAAATAGTTTTGTTTGAGTGTTATTTGTAGTAATGTTATTATTTCTTCTATTTTTTGTTTGTTTAATTTTGCAGAATGAATTAGGTTATCTTTTAATATTGTGATTGTTTCTTTTACTGGGATATTCGTATACATATTGGTGACGTCAAAAGATATTAATTTGTATTGTGGAGATATGTTGATATTTTTGGTTTTGTCGATGAGTTCTATCATTGAATAATTACAAATAGAAGTGACACCGCAGATTACTCTGCAACTATAAGAGTACCGGAAGATAGATGAACTACATGTTTGCGCCTCAACTATTTTGTATTTTCGAGTTGAGTCTTAACTAATAATTTTTTGTAAACCTTCATAAAAAAATTAATATTTTATTATTATACATTTCAAAGAGCTTATATTGATATAAGTTTTCGTATTTTGAAAAGTCATATTAGTCTAGAGAACAAGGACGATGCCTTTTGCTCCTACTGGCCTAGGTTCGAATACCGGTAAAATTTGAAATTGTTTTTTTTTTTGTTTTTGCGGAGATTTTTTTTTGAGAAATTTAATTAATTTTTATTCTAGTAATGTAAACAAAAAAAAAAAACAATCTCAATTTCCCGTCAGATTCGAACCTAGGCAGGTAAACTTAACACACATTCACCTTATCCTCTAGGCTATCTCCACTTTTTGAAATAGGAAAACTTTTATCTATATGTATAAGCTGTTTAGGATTTGATTTTGGGTTGCTGGATTTGCTTTTAGATTGTTGGCTTTGCTTTTGGATTGTTGGATTTGCTTTTTTAATTCAATGCACGATACAAGCGACAATTACTTTACAGCGGAAGTTTCCCTGGGTGTCCACTTCTATTTGTAATTATTCAATGGTTCTATGTAGTTTTTTAAGCTGTTGTTGTTTTTTATTGTTATGTTTGTGGCTATGAGTTTTTGTAATTCTTTTGCTATTTTGTAACAAGGTGCTGTTTTATAATTGATGAGCGGTCTGATTGGGATTCCAGGTTTATGTATCTTGGGGAGTCCGGTGAATTGGGGAGCTTGTGCGTTTGGTTGTTTTAATTTTTGTTTTTTGTAATTGGGAAAAAGATGATTCGTTTTGTTAATAGCATTGTTTATTTCTTTGACGTATTTTTTTGTGGGGTCGGATTGTATGATTTTTATATTATTGTCTTTTATGAAGTCTAAGGATTTTTGAATGTATTCCTGTTGGTTTATAATTACAACTGTGTTTCCCTTGTCTGATTTAGTTATTATTGCATTATTATCTGTTAATTTTTGTTTGATGTTTTTTATGTTCTTGGCATGTTTGCGAAATTTGTTTTGTGATTTGGTGTTTGTTCCATTTGTTTTTATAATTTGTTTAAGTTTTTTATTAATTATGACTCTGGTTTCGTTTTGTGAATCTTGTGTTGGTATTGTTTTGATGGCTGCTTCGGCATTAATAACTTCGTTATCGATGTTCATTTTGTTTATTTTTGGTAAATTGAATTTTAGTCCTCTGTTTAGAGTTTCGATTTCCGGGGTTGTGAGTTGGATGTTTGTATTGTTTATTAATCTAGGGAAAAAGGTATGTTTGCATGTTGGTAGTGGAAGATTTTGTTTTTTGTTGAGAGTTTTTATTTTGATTTGTTGTTTTTTATATATTTCTTTGGCTATATTTTTGGTATACTGGTAAATGATTCGGCGATAATAAAATTGAATGTGTTGTATATCTCTAAATGAAGTTTGTATAATTCGTTATTAAGTTTTGCTTTTTTGCTATAAAGGTATTTAATTTCTTCTTTTATTCGGATTATCTGAGCAAGTTTTTGGGTTTTAATGGCGGCGATGGAATTTTTATTATTATTATTATTTTTTATACGGATTTGAGCATATTTAGGTGTGATTTGTTTATGTAGACACTTTTTATTAAATTTGATGTTTAGATTGGCTTTGGTTAGCTTAATTTTAACATTTTTGTATTTGTAGACATTATGTACCATTTCGGCTGAATTATAATAAGTTATTGTTTTTGTCTCCATGTTGTATGTGTAAATTATAAAAAATTAAAGAAAAATTTTTATTTTTAATTTTAAAATTAAACTTTATTATTAAATTTTCCGAGTTTATACAACAATAATTAAATAAATAAAAATAAATAAGCTACGCGTTTCGGAAATTCATTCCATCATGGGGCTTTTAATGTTAATTTAAGCTATTTCTGGTTTTTGTTGTTGCCACTGTTGTGTCGTTTTGTGATGATATTTGTCCTGTTCTATCTTGTGTGTTTGTTACCGAAATTGATGGCTGTGTCAAATAATGAGTTGGTTTTGATTGTTAGTTTGTCATTCATTATTTTGTCTTGTTCTTTTTTGCATGCTTTATAGATTTCGAACTCTTCTAAAGCATCTAGTGTTGAGCTTTTCTTGCAGAAATGCAATGGTTGTAAGTTTGTCTCAAAACTTGTGTAATTGTGGTTCTTGTCTATTAAGTGCAATGCGTAGGTGGATTTGGTGTTATGTTTTGGCTTGTGCTCAGTGAATCTCTCATAAAATGTTCTCCCTGTCTGTCCTATGTAATATTGTTCACAATCGTCACAATTTATTTTGTATACTCCAGAGCATGTTTTGGTGTCTTTTTTGGTTTTAGGTTTTAATATTGTTTGTATATTATTGTTAGTTTTAAATGATATATTAATGTTGTGTTTTTTAAATTCGTTTTTTATTATTTGTGGTAAAATGTTGGTGTATTCGATTGCTATGTATTTTGTATTTGTTGTTGGGTTATTGATATTGTTGTTGGTTTTGTTTTGGTTTTTTATTTTCTTTTTCTTTTTGTAAATAAGTTTGTCTATCATTTCTGGTTTGTATCCGTTTGTTATTGCTATATGTTTTATTGTGTTGACTTCTTCGTCGTAATCTTTTTTCGTTAAAGGGATATTAATTAACCTATTGATGAATGCGTTGTAGGCTGCGATTTTTTGTGTGAAGGGGTGGTGGGAGTCGTTGTGTATTGTGATGTCTGTTGTTGTTGGTTTTCTGTAAATTTTGAATTGTAATTTGTTGTTGTTTTTATTAATGTTTAGATCAAGGAAATTTATTGCATTATTTTGTTCGATTTCGCATGTGAACTTGATTTTGTTATTTATGTTGTTAATATAATTATTTAGTATGTCTATTTGTCTATTGGTTCCGTTAAATATGACGAATGTGTCATCAACGTATCTTGCGTAGAAAACTATATTTTTTGTTGTTGATTTAATTTTGATAATATATGTTTGTTTTCAAAGTGATTTAAATAAATGTCTGCGAGTAGACCACTTAAAGGGGATCCCATTGCGAGGCCTTCGTCTTGGTTATAAAATTGGTTATTGAATGTAAAATAGTTTTGTTTGAGTGTTATTTGTAGTAATGTTATTATTTCTTCTATTTTTTGTTTGTTTAATTTTGCAGAATGAATTAGGTTATCTTTTAATATTGTGATTGTTTCTTTTACTGGGATATTCGTATACATATTGGTGACGTCAAAAGATATTAATTTGTATTGTGGAGATATGTTGATATTTTTGGTTTTGTCGATGAGTTCTATGTAGTTTTTTAAGCTGTTGTTGTTTTTTATTGTTATGTTTGTGGCTATGAGTTTTTGTAATTCTTTTGCTATTTTGTAACAAGGTGCTGTTTTATAATTGATGAGCGGTCTGATTGTGATTCCAGGTTTATGTATCTTGGGGAGTCCGGTGAATTGGGGAGCTTGTGCGTTTGGTTGTTTTAATTTTTGTTTTTTGTAATTGGGAAAAAGATGATTCGTTTTGTTAATAGCATTGTTTATTTCTTTGACGTATTTTTTTGTGGGGTCGGATTGTATGATTTTTATATTATTGTCTTTTATGAAGTCTAAGGATTTTTGAATGTATTCCTGTTGGTTTATAATTACAACTGTGTTTCCCTTGTCTGATTTAGTTATTATTGCATTATTATCTGTTAATTTTTGTTTGATGTTTTTTATGTTCTTGGCATGTTTGCGAAATTTGTTTTGTGATTTGGTGTTTGTTCCATTTGTTTTTATAATTTGTTTAAGTTTTTTATTAATTATGACTCTGGTTTCGTTTTGTGAATCTTGTGTTGGTATTGTTTTGATGGCTGCTTCGGCATTAATAACTTCGTTATCGATGTTCATTTTGTTTATTTTTGGTAAATTGAATTTTAGTCCTCTGTTTAGAGTTTCGATTTCCGGGCTTGTGAGTTGGATGTTTGTATTGTTTATTAATCTAGGGAAAAAGGTATGTTTGCATGTTGGTAGTGGAAGATTTTGTTTTTTGTTGATAGTTTTTATTTTGATTTGTTGTTTTTTATATATTTCTTTGGCTATATTTTTGGTATACTGGTTAATGTTATGAATAAATGATTCGGCGATAATAAAATTGAATGTGTTGTATATCTCTAAATGAAGTTTGTATAATTCGTTATTAAGTTTTGCTTTTTTGCTATAAAGGTATTTAATTTCTTCTTTTATTCGGATTATCTGAGCAAGTTTTTGGGTTTTAATGGCGGCGATGGAATTTTTATTATTATTATTATTTTTTATACGGATTTGAGCACATTTAGGTGTGATTTGTTTATGTAGACACTTTTTATTAAATTTGATGTTTAGATTGGCTTTGGTTAGCTTAATTTTAACATTTTTGTATTTGTAGACATTATGTACCATTTCGGCTGAATTATAATAAGTTATTGTTTTTGTCTCCATGTTGTATGTGTAAATTATAAAAAATTAAAGAAAAATTTTTATTTTTAAATTTAAAATTAAACTTTATTATTAAATTTTCCGAGTTTATACAACAATAATTAAATAAATAAAAATAAATAAGCTACGCGTCTCGGAAATTCATTCCATCATCGGGCTTTTAATGTTAATTTAAGCTATTTCTGGTTTTTGTTGTTGCCACTGTTGTGTCGTTTTGTGATGATATTTGTCCTGTTCTATCTTGTGTGTTTGTTACCGAAATTGATGGCTGTGTCAAATAATGAGTTGGTTTTGATTGTTAGTTTGTCATTCATTATTTTGTCTTGTTCTTTTTTGCATGCTTTATAGATTTCGAACTCTTCTAAAGCATCTAGTGTTGAGCTTTTCTTGCAGAAATGCAATGGTTGTAAGTTTGTCTCAAAACTTGTGTAATTGTGGTTCTTGTCTATTAAGTGCAATGCGTAGGTGGATTTGGTGTTATGTTTTGGCTTGTGCTCAGTGAATCTCTCATAAAATGTTCTCCCTGTCTGTCCTATGTAATATTGTTCACAATCGTCACAATTTATTTTGTATACTCCAGAGCATGTTTTGGTGTCTTTTTTGGTTTTAGGTTTTAATATTGTTTGTATATTATTGTTAGTTTTAAATGATATATTAATGTTGTGTTTTTTAAATTCGTTTTTTATTATTTGTGGTAAAATGTTGGTGTATTCGATTGCTATGTATTTTGTATTTGTTGTTGGGTTATTGATATTGTTGTTGGTTTTGTTTTGGTTTTTTATTTTCTTTTTCTTTTTGTAAATAAGTTTGTCTATCATTTCTGGTTTGTATCCGTTTGTTATTGCTATATGTTTTATTGTGTTGACTTCTTCGTCGTAATCTTTTTTCGTTAAAGGGATATTAATTAACCTATTGATGAATGCGTTGTAGGCTGCGATTTTTTGTGTGAAGGGGTGGTGGGAGTCGTTGTGTATTGTGATGTCTGTTGTTGTTGGTTTTCTGTAAATTTTGAATTGTAATTTGTTGTTGTTTTTATTAATGTTTAGATCAAGGAAATTTATTGCATTATTTTGTTCGATTTCGCATGTGAACTTGATTTTGTTATTTATGTTGTTAATATAATTATTTAGTATGTCTATTTGTCTATTGGTTCCGTTAAATATGACGAATGTGTCATCAACGTATCTTGCGTAGAAAACTATATTTTTTGTTGTTGATTTAATTTTGATAATATATGTTTGTTTTCAAAGTGATTTAAATAAATGTCTGCGAGTAGACCACTTAAAGGGGATCCCATTGCGAGGCCTTCGTCTTGGTTATAAAATTGGTTATTGAATGTAAAATAGTTTTGTTTGAGTGTTATTTGTAGTAATGTTATTATTTCTTCTATTTTTTGTTTGTTTAATTTTGCAGAATGAATTAGGTTATCTTTTAATATTGTGATTGTTTCTTTTACTGGGATATTCGTATACATATTGGTGACGTCAAAAGATATTAATTTGTATTGTGGAGATATGTTGATATTTTTGGTTTTGTCGATGAGTTCTATGTAGTTTTTTAAGCTGTTGTTGTTTTTTATTGTTATGTTTGTGGCTATGAGTTTTTGTAATTCTTTTGCTATTTTGTAACAAGGTGCTGTTTTATAATTGATGAGCGGTCTGATTGGGATTCCAGGTTTATGTATCTTGGGGAGTCCGGTGAATTGGGGAGCTTGTGCGTTTGGTTGTTTTAATTTTTGTTTTTTGTAATTGGGAAAAAGATGATTCGTTTTGTTAATAGCATTGTTTATTTCTTTGACGTATTTTTTTGTGGGGTCGGATTGTATGATTTTTATATTATTGTCTTTTATGAAGTCTAAGGATTTTTGAATGTATTCCTGTTGGTTTATAATTACAACTGTGTTTCCCTTGTCTGATTTAGTTATTATTGCATTATTATCTGTTAATTTTTGTTTGATGTTTTTTATGTTCTTGGCATGTTTGCGAAATTTGTTTTGTGATTTGGTGTTTGTTCCATTTGTTTTTATAATTTGTTTAAGTTTTTTATTAATTATGACTCTGGTTTCGTTTTGTGAATCTTGTGTTGGTATTGTTTTGATGGCTGCTTCGGCATTAATAACTTCGTTATCGATGTTCATTTTGTTTATTTTTGGTAAATTGAATTTTAGTCCTCTGTTTAGAGTTTCGATTTCCGGGCTTGTGAGTTGGATGTTTGTATTGTTTATTAATCTAGGGAAAAAGGTATGTTTGCATGTTGGTAGTGGAAGATTTTGTTTTTTGTTGATAGTTTTTATTTTGATTTGTTGTTTTTTATATATTTCTTTGGCTATATTTTTGGTATACTGGTTAATGTTATGAATAAATGATTCGGCGATAATAAAATTGAATGTGTTGTATATCTCTAAATGAAGTTTGTATAATTCGTTATTAAGTTTTGCTTTTTTGCTATAAAGGTATTTAATTTCTTCTTTTATTCGGATTATCTGAGCAAGTTTTTGGGTTTTAATGGCGGCGATGGAATTTTTATTATTATTATTATTTTTTATACGGATTTGAGCACATTTAGGTGTGATTTGTTTATGTAGACACTTTTTATTAAATTTGATGTTTAGATTGGCTTTGGTTAGCTTAATTTTAACATTTTTGTATTTGTAGACATTATGTACCATTTCGGCTGAATTATAATAAGTTATTGTTTTTGTCTCCATGTTGTATGTGTAAATTATAAAAAATTAAAGAAAAATTTTTATTTTTAAATTTAAAATTAAACTTTATTATTAAATTTTCCGAGTTTATACAACAATAATTAAATAAATAAAAATAAATAAGCTACGCGTCTCGGAAATTCATTCCATCATCGGGCTTTTAATGTTAATTTAAGCTATTTCTGGTTTTTGTTGTTGCCACTGTTGTGTCGTTTTGTGATGATATTTGTCCTGTTCTATCTTGTGTGTTTGTTACCGAAATTGATGGCTGTGTCAAATAATGAGTTGGTTTTGATTGTTAGTTTGTCATTCATTATTTTGTCTTGTTCTTTTTTGCATGCTTTATAGATTTCGAACTCTTCTAAAGCATCTAGTGTTGAGCTTTTCTTGCAGAAATGCAATGGTTGTAAGTTTGTCTCAAAACTTGTGTAATTGTGGTTCTTGTCTATTAAGTGCAATGCGTAGGTGGATTTGGTGTTATGTTTTGGCTTGTGCTCAGTGAATCTCTCATAAAATGTTCTCCCTGTCTGTCCTATGTAATATTGTTCACAATCGTCACAATTTATTTTGTATACTCCAGAGCATGTTTTGGTGTCTTTTTTGGTTTTAGGTTTTAATATTGTTTGTATATTATTGTTAGTTTTAAATGATATATTAATGTTGTGTTTTTTAAATTCGTTTTTTATTATTTGTGGTAAAATGTTGGTGTATTCGATTGCTATGTATTTTGTATTTGTTGTTGGGTTATTGATATTGTTGTTGGTTTTGTTTTGGTTTTTTATTTTCTTTTTCTTTTTGTAAATAAGTTTGTCTATCATTTCTGGTTTGTATCCGTTTGTTATTGCTATATGTTTTATTGTGTTGACTTCTTCGTCGTAATCTTTTTTCGTTAAAGGGATATTAATTAACCTATTGATGAATGCGTTGTAGGCTGCGATTTTTTGTGTGAAGGGGTGGTGGGAGTCGTTGTGTATTGTGATGTCTGTTGTTGTTGGTTTTCTGTAAATTTTGAATTGTAATTTGTTGTTGTTTTTATTAATGTTTAGATCAAGGAAATTTATTGCATTATTTTGTTCGATTTCGCATGTGAACTTGATTTTGTTATTTATGTTGTTAATATAATTATTTAGTATGTCTATTTGTCTATTGGTTCCGTTAAATATGACGAATGTGTCATCAACGTATCTTGCGTAGAAAACTATATTTTTTTGTTGTTGATTTAATTTTGATAATATATGTTTGTTTTCAAAGTGATTTAAATAAATGTCTGCGAGTAGACCACTTAAAGGGGATCCCATTGCGAGGCCTTCGTCTTGGTTATAAAATTGGTTATTGAATGTAAAATAGTTTTGTTTGAGTGTTATTTGTAGTAATGTTATTATTTCTTCTATTTTTTGTTTGTTTAATTTTGCAGAATGAATTAGGTTATCTTTTAATATTGTGATTGTTTCTTTTACTGGGATATTCGTATACATATTGGTGACGTCAAAAGATATTAATTTGTATTGTGGAGATATGTTGATATTTTTGGTTTTGTCGATGAGTTCTATCATTGAATAATTACAAATAGAAGTGACACCGCAGATTACTCTGCAACTATAAGAGTACCGGAAGATAGATGAACTACATGTTTGCGCCTCAACTATTTTGTATTTTCGAGTTGAGTCTTAACTAATAATTTTTTGTAAACCTTCATAAAAAAATTAATATTTTATTATTATACATTTCAAAGAGCTTATATTGATATAAGTTTTCGTATTTTGAAAAGTCATATTAGTCTAGAGAACAAGGACGATGCCTTTTGCTCCTACTGGCCTAGGTTCGAATACCGGTAAAATTTGAAATTGTTTTTTTTTTTGTTTTTGCGGAGATTTTTTTTTGAGAAATTTAATTAATTTTTATTCTAGTAATGTAAACAAAAAAAAAAAAACAATCTCAATTTCCCGTCAGATTCGAACCTAGGCAGGTAAACTTAACACACATTCACCTTATCCTCTAGGCTATCTCCACTTTTTGAAATAGGAAAACTTTTATCTATATGTATAAGCTGTTTAGGATTTGATTTTGGGTTGCTGGATTTGCTTTTAGATTGTTGGCTTTGCTTTTGGATTGTTGGATTTGCTTTTTTAATTCAATGCACGATACAAGCGACAATTACTTTACAGCGGAAGTTTCCCTGGGTGTCCACTTCTATTTGTAATTATTCAATGGTTCTATGTAGTTTTTTAAGCTGTTGTTGTTTTTTATTGTTATGTTTGTGGCTATGAGTTTTTGTAATTCTTTTGCTATTTTGTAACAAGGTGCTGTTTTATAATTGATGAGCGGTCTGATTGGGATTCCAGGTTTATGTATCTTGGGGAGTCCGGTGAATTGGGGAGCTTGTGCGTTTGGTTGTTTTAATTTTTGTTTTTTGTAATTGGGAAAAAGATGATTCGTTTTGTTAATAGCATTGTTTATTTCTTTGACGTATTTTTTTGTGGGGTCGGATTGTATGATTTTTATATTATTGTCTTTTATGAAGTCTAAGGATTTTTGAATGTATTCCTGTTGGTTTATAATTACAACTGTGTTTCCCTTGTCTGATTTAGTTATTATTGCATTATTATCTGTTAATTTTTGTTTGATGTTTTTTATGTTCTTGGCATGTTTGCGAAATTTGTTTTGTGATTTGGTGTTTGTTCCATTTGTTTTTATAATTTGTTTAAGTTTTTTATTAATTATGACTCTGGTTTCGTTTTGTGAATCTTGTGTTGGTATTGTTTTGATGGCTGCTTCGGCATTAATAACTTCGTTATCGATGTTCATTTTGTTTATTTTTGGTAAATTGAATTTTAGTCCTCTGTTTAGAGTTTCGATTTCCGGGGTTGTGAGTTGGATGTTTGTATTGTTTATTAATCTAGGGAAAAAGGTATGTTTGCATGTTGGTAGTGGAAGATTTTGTTTTTTGTTGAGAGTTTTTATTTTGATTTGTTGTTTTTTATATATTTCTTTGGCTATATTTTTGGTATACTGGTAAATGATTCGGCGATAATAAAATTGAATGTGTTGTATATCTCTAAATGAAGTTTGTATAATTCGTTATTAAGTTTTGCTTTTTTGCTATAAAGGTATTTAATTTCTTCTTTTATTCGGATTATCTGAGCAAGTTTTTGGGTTTTAATGGCGGCGATGGAATTTTTATTATTATTATTATTTTTTATACGGATTTGAGCATATTTAGGTGTGATTTGTTTATGTAGACACTTTTTATTAAATTTGATGTTTAGATTGGCTTTGGTTAGCTTAATTTTAACATTTTTGTATTTGTAGACATTATGTACCATTTCGGCTGAATTATAATAAGTTATTGTTTTTGTCTCCATGTTGTATGTGTAAATTATAAAAAATTAAAGAAAAATTTTTATTTTTAATTTTAAAATTAAACTTTATTATTAAATTTTCCGAGTTTATACAACAATAATTAAATAAATAAAAATAAATAAGCTACGCGTTTCGGAAATTCATTCCATCATGGGGCTTTTAATGTTAATTTAAGCTATTTCTGGTTTTTGTTGTTGCCACTGTTGTGTCGTTTTGTGATGATATTTGTCCTGTTCTATCTTGTGTGTTTGTTACCGAAATTGATGGCTGTGTCAAATAATGAGTTGGTTTTGATTGTTAGTTTGTCATTCATTATTTTGTCTTGTTCTTTTTTGCATGCTTTATAGATTTCGAACTCTTCTAAAGCATCTAGTGTTGAGCTTTTCTTGCAGAAATGCAATGGTTGTAAGTTTGTCTCAAAACTTGTGTAATTGTGGTTCTTGTCTATTAAGTGCAATGCGTAGGTGGATTTGGTGTTATGTTTTGGCTTGTGCTCAGTGAATCTCTCATAAAATGTTCTCCCTGTCTGTCCTATGTAATATTGTTCACAATCGTCACAATTTATTTTGTATACTCCAGAGCATGTTTTGGTGTCTTTTTTGGTTTTAGGTTTTAATATTGTTTGTATATTATTGTTAGTTTTAAATGATATATTAATGTTGTGTTTTTTAAATTCGTTTTTTATTATTTGTGGTAAAATGTTGGTGTATTCGATTGCTATGTATTTTGTATTTGTTGTTGGGTTATTGATATTGTTGTTGGTTTTGTTTTGGTTTTTTATTTTCTTTTTGTAAATAAGTTTGTCTATCATTTCTGGTTTGTATCCGTTTGTTATTGCTATATGTTTTATTGTGTTGACTTCTTCGTCGTAATCTTTTTTCGTTAAAGGGATATTAATTAACCTATTGATGAATGCGTTGTAGGCTGCGATTTTTTGTGTGAAGGGGTGGTGGGAGTCGTTGTGTATTGTGATGTCTGTTTTTGTTGGTTTTCTGTAAATTTTGAATTGTAATTTGTTGTTGTTTTTATTAATGTTTAGATCAAGGAAATTTATTGCATTATTTTGTTCGATTTCGCATGTGAACTTGATTTTGTTATTTATGTTGTTAATATAATTATTTAGTATGTCTATTTGTCTATTGGTTCCGTTAAATATGACGAATGTGTCATCAACGTATCTTGCGTAGAAAACTATATTTTTTTGTTGTTGATTTAATTTTGATAATATATGTTTGTTTTCAAAGTGATTTAAATAAATGTCTGCGAGTAGACCACTTAAAGGGGATCCCATTGCGAGGCCTTCGTCTTGGTTATAAAATTGGTTATTGAATGTAAAATAGTTTTGTTTGAGTGTTATTTGTAGTAATGTTATTATTTCTTCTATTTTTTGTTTGTTTAATTTTGCAGAATGAATTAGGTTATCTTTTAATATTGTGATTGTTTCTTTTACTGGGATATTCGTATACATATTGGTGACGTCAAAAGATATTAATTTGTATTGTGGAGATATGTTGATATTTTTGGTTTTGTCGATGAGTTCTATCATTGAATAATTACAAATAGAAGTGACACCGCAGATTACTCTGCAACTATAAGAGTACCGGAAGATAGATGAACTACATGTTTGCGCCTCAACTATTTTGTATTTTCGAGTTGAGTCTTAACTAATAATTTTTTGTAAACCTTCATAAAAAAATTAATATTTTATTATTATACATTTCAAAGAGCTTATATTGATATAAGTTTTCGTATTTTGAAAAGTCATATTAGTCTAGAGAACAAGGACGATGCCTTTTGCTCCTACTGGCCTAGGTTCGAATACCGGTAAAATTTGAAATTGTTTTTTTTTTGTTTTTGCGGAGATTTTTTTTTGAGAAATTTAATTAATTTTTATTCTAGTAATGTAAACAAAAAAAAAAAACAATCTCAATTTCCCGTCAGATTCGAACCTAGGCAGGTAAACTTAACACACATTCACCTTATCCTCTAGGCTATCTCCACTTTTTGAAATAGGAAAACTTTTATCTATATGTATAAGCTGTTTAGGATTTGATTTTGGGTTGCTGGATTTGCTTTTAGATTGTTGGCTTTGCTTTTGGATTGTTGGATTTGCTTTTTTAATTCAATGCACGATACAAGCGACAATTACTTTACAGCGGAAGTTTCCCTGGGTGTCCACTTCTATTTGTAATTATTCAATGGTTCTATGTAGTTTTTTAAGCTGTTGTTGTTTTTTATTGTTATGTTTGTGGCTATGAGTTTTTGTAATTCTTTTGCTATTTTGTAACAAGGTGCTGTTTTATAATTGATGAGCGGTCTGATTGGGATTCCAGGTTTATGTATCTTGGGGAGTCCGGTGAATTGGGGAGCTTGTGCGTTTGGTTGTTTTAATTTTTGTTTTTTTTAATTGGGAAAAAGATGATTCGTTTTGTTAATAGCATTGTTTATTTCTTTGACGTATTTTTTTGTGGGGTCGGATTGTATGATTTTTATATTATTGTCTTTTATGAAGTCTAAGGATTTTTGAATGTATTCCTGTTGGTTTATAATTACAACTGTGTTTCCCTTGTCTGATTTAGTTATTATTGCATTATTATCTGTTAATTTTTGTTTGATGTTTTTTATGTTCTTGGCATGTTTGCGAAATTTGTTTTGTGATTTGGTGTTTGTTCCATTTGTTTTTATAATTTGTTTAAGTTTTTTATTAATTATGACTCTGGTTTCGTTTTGTGAATCTTGTGTTGGTATTGTTTTGATGGCTGCTTCGGCATTAATAACTTCGTTATCGATGTTCATTTTGTTTATTTTTGGTAAATTGAATTTTAGTCCTCTGTTTAGAGTTTCGATTTCCGGGCTTGTGAGTTGGATGTTTGTATTGTTTATTAATCTAGGGAAAAAGGTATGTTTGCATGTTGGTAGTGGAAGATTTTGTTTTTTGTTGATAGTTTTTATTTTGATTTGTTGTTTTTTATATATTTCTTTGGCTATATTTTTGGTATACTGGTTAATGTTATGAATAAATGATTCGGCGATAATAAAATTGAATGTGTTGTATATCTCTAAATGAAGTTTGTATAATTCGTTATTAAGTTTTGCTTTTTTGCTATAAAGGTATTTAATTTCTTCTTTTATTCGGATTATCTGAGCAAGTTTTTGGGTTTTAATGGCGGCGATGGAATTTTTATCATTATTATTATTTTTTATACGGATTTGAGCACATTTAGGTGTGATTTGTTTATGTAGACACTTTTTATTAAATTTGATGTTTAGATTGGCTTTGGTTAGCTTAATTTTAACATTTTTGTATTTGTAGACATTATGTACCATTTCGGCTGAATAAAAATAAAAAGTGTCTACATGAACAAATCACACCTAAATATGCTCAAATCCGTATAAAAAATAATAATAATAATAAAAATTCCATCGCCGCCATTAAAACCCAAAAACTTGCTCAGATAATCCGAATAAAAGAAGAAATTAAATACCTTTATAGCAAAAAAGCAAAACTTAATAACGAATTATACAAACTTCATTTAGAGATATACAACACATTCAATTTTATTATCGCCGAATCATTTATTCATAACATTAACCAGTATACCAAAAATATAGCCAAAGAAATATATAAAAAACAACAAATCAAAATAAAAACTCTCAACAAAAAACAAAATCTTCCACTACCAACATGCAAACATACCTTTTTCCCTAGATTAATAAACAATACAAACATCCAACTCACAAGCCCGGAAATCGAAACTCTAAACAGAGGACTAAAATTCAATTTACCAAAAATAAACAAAATGAACATCGATAACGAAGTTATTAATGCCGAAGCAGCCATCAAAACAATACCAACACAAGATTCACAAAACGAAACCAGAGTCATAATTAATAAAAAACTTAAACAAATTATAAAAACAAATGGAACAAACACCAAATCACAAAACAAATTTCGCAAACATGCCAAGAACATAAAAAACATCAAACAAAAATTAACAGATAATAATGCAATAATAACTAAATCAGACAAGGGAAACACAGTTGTAATTATAAACCAACAGGAATACATTCAAAAATCCTTAGACTTCATAAAAGACAATAATATAAAAATCATACAATCCGACCCCACAAAAAAATACGTCAAAGAAATAAACAATGCTATTAACAAAACGAATCATCTTTTTCCCAATTACAAAAAACAAAAATTAAAACAACCAAACGCACAAGCTCCCCAATTCACCGGACTCCCCAAGATACATAAACCTGGAATCCCAATCAGACCGCTCATCAATTATAAAACAGCACCTTGTTACAAAATAGCAAAAGAATTACAAAAACTCATAGCCACAAACATAACAATAAAAAACAACAACAGCTTAAAAAACTACATAGAACTCATCGACAAAACCAAAAATATCAACATATCTCCACAATACAAATTAATATCTTTTGACGTCACCAATATGTATACGAATATCCCAGTAAAAGAAACAATCACAATATTAAAAGATAACCTAATTCATTCTGCAAAATTAAACAAACAAAAAATAGAAGAAATAATAACATTACTACAAATAACACTCAAACAAAACTATTTTACATTCAATAACCAATTTTATAACCAAGACGAAGGCCTCGCAATGGGATCCCCTTTTAGTGGTCTACTCGCAGACATTTATTTAAATCACTTTGAAAACAAACATATATTATCAAAATTAAATCAACAACAAAAAAATATAGTTTTCTACGCAAGATACGTTGATGACACATTCGTCATATTTAACGGAACCAATAGACAAATAGACATACTAAATAATTATATTAACAACATAAATAACAAAATCAAGTTCACATGCGAAATCGAACAAAATAATGCAATAAATTTCCTTGATCTAAACATTAATAAAAACAACAACAAATTACAATTCAAAATTTACAGAAAACCAACAACAACAGACATCACAATACACAACGACTCCCACCACCCCTTCCAACAAAAAATCGCAGCCTACAACGCATTCATCAATAGGTTAATTAATATCCCTTTAACGAAAAAAGATTACGACGAAGAAGTCAACACAATAAAACATATAGCAATAACAAACGGATACAAACCAGAAATGATAGACAAACTTATTTACAAAAAGAAAAAGAAAATAAAAAACCAAAACAAAACCAACAACAATATCAATAACCCAACAACAAATACAAAATACATAGCAATCGAATACACCATCATTTTACCACAAATAATAAAAAACGAATTTAAAAAACACAACATTAATATATCATTTAAAACTAACAATAATATACAAACAATATTAAAACCTAAAACCAAAAAAGACACCAAAACATGCTCTGGAGTATACAAAATAAATTGTGACGATTGTGAACAATATTACATAGGACAGACAGGGAGAACATTTTATGAGAGATTCACTGAGCACAAGCCAAAACATAACACCAAATCCACCTACGCATTGCACTTAATAGACAAGAACCACAATTACACAAGTTTTGAGACAAACTTACAACCATTGCATTTCTGCAAGAAAAGCTCAACACTAGATGCTTTAGAAGAGTTCGAAATCTATAAAGCATGCAAAAAAGAACAAGACAAAATAATGAATGACAAACTAACAATCAAAACCAACTCATTATTTGACACAGCCATCAATTTCGGTAACAAACACACAAGATAGAACAGGACAAATATCATCACAAAACGACACAACAGTGGCAACAACAAAAACCTGAAATAGCTTAAATTAACATTAAAAGCCCGATGATGGAATGAATTTCCGAAACGCGTAGCTTATTTATTTTTATTTATTTAATTATTGTTGTATAAACTCGGAAAATTTAATAATAAAGTTTAATTTTAAATTTAAAAATAAAAATTTTTCTTTAATTTTTTATAATTTACACATACAACATGGAGACAAAAACAATAACTTATTATAATTCAGCCGAAATGGTACATAATGTCTACAAATACAAAAATGTTAAAATTAAGCTAACCAAAGCCAATCTAAACATCAAATTTAATAAAAAGTGTCTACATAAACAAATCACACCTAAATATGCTCAAATCCGTATAAAAAATAATAATAATAATAAAAATTCCATCGCCGCCATTAAAACCCAAAAACTTGTTCAGATAATCCGAATAAAAGAAGAAATTAAATACCTTTATAGCAAAAAAGCAAAACTTAATAACGAATTATACAAACTTCATTTAGAGATATACAACACATTCAATTTTATTATCGCCGAATCATTTATTCATAACATTAACCAGTATACCAAAAATATAGCCAAAGAAATATATAAAAAACAACAAATCAAAATAAAAACTATCAACAAAAAACAAAATCTTCCACTACCAACATGCAAACATACCTTTTTCCCTAGATTAATAAACAATACAAACATCCAACTCACAACCCCGGAAATCGAAACTCTAAACAGAGGACTAAAATTCAATTTACCAAAAATAAACAAAATGAACATCGATAACGAAGTTATTAATGCCGAAGCAGCCATCAAAACAATATCAACACAAGATTCACAAAACGAAACCAGAGTCATAATTAATAAAAAACTTAAACAAATTATAAAAACAAATGGAACAAACACCAAATCACAAAACAAATTTCGCAAACATGCCAAGAACATAAAAAACATCAAACAAAAATTAACAGATAATAATGCAATAATAACTAAATCAGACAAGGGAAACACAGTTGTAATTATAAACCAACAGGAATATATTCAAAAATCCTTAGACTTCATAAAAGACAATAATATAAAAATCATACAATCCGACCCCACAATAAAATACGTCAAAGAAATAAACAATGCTATTAACAAAACGAATCATCTTTTTCCCAATTACAAAAAACAAAAATTAAAACAACCAAACGCACAAGCTCCCCAATTCACCGGACTCCCCAAGATACATAAACCTGGAATCCCAATCAGACCGCTCATCAATTATAAAACAGCACCTTGTTACAAAATAGCAAAAGAATTACAAAAACTCATAGCCACAAACATAACAATAAAAAACAACAACAGCTTAAAAAACTACATAGAACTCATCGACAAAACCAAAAATATCAACATATCTCCACAATACAAATTAATATCTTTTGACGTCACCAATATGTATACGAATATCCCAGGAAAAGAAACAATCTCAATATTAAAAGATAACCTAATTCATTCTGCAAAATTAAACAAACAAAAAATAGAAGAAATAATAACATTACTACAAATAACACTCAAACAAAACTATTTTACATTCAATAACCAATTTTATTACCAAGACGAAGGCCTCGCAATGGGATCCCCTTTAAGTGGTCTACTCGCAGACATTTATTTAAATCACTTTGAAAACAAACATATATTATCAAAATTAAATCAACAACAAAAAAATATAGTTTTCTACGCAAGATACGTTGATGACACATTCGTCATATTTAACGGAACCAATAGACAAATAGACATACTAAATAATTATATTAACAACATAAATAACAAAATCAAGTTCACATGCGAAATCGAACAAAATAATGCAATAAATTTCCTTGATCTAAACATTAATAAAAACAACAACAAATTACAATTCAAAATTTACAGAAA
This sequence comes from Episyrphus balteatus, assembly GCF_945859705.1. Lineage (NCBI taxonomy): Eukaryota > Metazoa > Arthropoda > Insecta > Diptera > Syrphidae > Episyrphus > Episyrphus balteatus. The sequence goes on along the minus strand of NC_079134.1, from coordinate 94,528,485 downwards.
ACCAACAACAACAGACATCACAATACACAACGACTCCCACCACCCCTTCCAACAAAAAATCGCAGCCTACAACGCATTCATCAATAGGTTAATTAATATCCCTTTAACGAAAAAAGATTACGACGAAGAAGTCAACACAATAAAACATATAGCAATAACAAACGGATACAAACCAGAAATGATAGACAAACTTATTTACAAAAAGAAAAAGAAAATAAAAAACCAAAACAAAACCAACAACAATATCAATAACCCAACAACAAATACAAAATACATAGCAATCGAATACACCAACATTTTACCACAAATAATAAAAAACGAATTTAAAAAACACAACATTAATATATCATTTAAAACTAACAATAATATACAAACAATATTAAAACCTAAAACCAAAAAAGACACCAAAACATGCTCTGGAGTATACAAAATAAATTGTGACGATTGTGAACAATATTACATAGGACAGACAGGGAGAACATTTTATATTTATTTATTCAACACGTTAAATACTAACGCAGCAATCTCTTATTCTATAACATTATGTACATTAAATATACTTATAAATACTTAAATCTATTTTATAAATTTAATTGTAATGGATGAAGAACATATTCTTAAAATTTTGCGATTTTACATTAACATTTATTGATTGAATTAAGAAATAGTTTTTATTGAAGATATTTATCAAAATATTGAGAGGACTATTGGCCCCATATTTTATGAGAGATTCACTGAGCACAAGCCAAAACATAACACCAAATCCACCTACGCATTGCACTTAATAGACAAGAACCACAATTACACAAGTTTTGAGACAAACTTACAACCATTGCATTTCTGCAAGAAAAGCTCAACACTAGATGCTTTAGAAGAGTTCGAAATCTACAAAGCATGCAAAAGAGAACAAGACAAAATAATGAATGACAAACTAACAATCAAAACCAACTCATTATTTGACACAGCCATCAATTTCGGTAACAAACACACAAGATAGAACAGGACAAATATCATCACAAAACGACACAACAGTGGCAACAACAAAAACCAGAAATAGCTTAAATTAACATTAAAAGCCCGATGATGGAATGAATTTCCGAAACGCGTAGCTTATTTATTTTTATTTATTTAATTATTGTTGTATAAACTCGGAAAATTTAATAATAAAGTTTAATTTTAAATTTAAAAATAAAAATTTTTCTTTAATTTTTTATAATTTAACCTAAAAAGCAGTTGTGTCATCCTTTAAAAAAAAAAAACACTTTATTTCGTTCGAACTTTGTCATGTGCTGAGTCCAAAACTGTTAACAGATTTATTCCTATCCACGAACAGTAACATAGTGAATTGAATTCGATTAGAAAATCTATATGAGTAAAAAAAATGCAGAACACCTATTTCACTTACGGCAAGTGAATACCCAAAAAGTGAAATGCAGAACGTGAAAGTCTGAAAAACCAATTTTGAATGAAATTCTTTTTGATGTTTAATCCGAAATATATATGTTTTTTCGTAATATGTTTCTGTTTTAATGCAAATCGGAAGCGCAAACTGCAATTTTCTTAAAGAAACCTGTTTGCCACTTAGATTTTGAGATATTAAAAATTTCTATTTCCAATATCTTTGAGAAAAATATTATTAAAAATAAAAGTAAATATACTTAAGACGATCAAATACGGCGTTTTGAGATAGCATCAGAAGTTTTGCAATAACTTAACGGTGATGTAATTGGAAGTCAAAATACTAAAAAATGATATAAAGAATTCTGAATTGGACTAAAATCCGAAGAACAAAAATTATCCCAACCCTCATCTACAGCTTAGGCTTTTACTCAAACAAACCCAAACAGCTGTTTCAGAATTTGGAGGGGGCTGGAGCATCTATGCTGCCTCTAAATCTCTAAGATTTAGGAACAAGTTTCAGTTAATCATGTACATTATGATGAAATCAGCTAAATAAAAAAATGATCTTGAAGGATTGGTGCGAGCTTGAGCCCCCTGAGCCCACCCCTCCAATTTTCATTGGTGTAACAATTTTTTCACAGTTTTTGTGGTACTAACTCCAAATTTCATCATATCTTTAAAAAAAAAAAACACCCTTTCACTCAAGATAATTTTGTAAACTTTATGGGTTCTTAATTCTTATACCAAACAAAACTTTTTCACCAAGTTTGAAAAATTAATAAAATATAAGTTAGCTGTTATGATACCTTTCTCAGGCACAACTCAACCCACCAAAAAAACTACCTTTCACAAAAAATATTTTTAAAAACTTTATGAATTCTTTGTCCCTGCTTTATCTAAAACCTTCATTCCGAATTTCATCAGTGTAGCATGTTTTTCACATAGGTTTGTGCTATAAATTTTACCTGCTGAAGTCAAAAAACAAGCACCATTGTTTTTAATCGGCAATAACTTTTCTTAGAGCAATCGTATTGACTTTAGATTCAACATCAAAAAATACATTGAAAACATGTGTCACAGGATGGTATTCGCAAAAAATTTCCTTTCAGTATATTTTTGACCTTCACTCCCTCCCTCTTGTCCGCGAAAAAACACCCTTCCGTCCAACTTTTTTTATAGACTTTTTTTGTCCTTGGTTCTTACCCCAAAAGCAAACTTTTTGCCAGGTTTCATGAGCACTACTAGTTAAATATTAAAACAAAACCACATCTCAGCCCTTGTTCATGAAATAAAAACTGTCCAGGCCGGAATTTGATGGTTATTGTTATTCAACTCAGAACTTGATGACGATGCTATACTATACAGGAAGTTTTCTATCGAAATTAAAGATTCTGTTTTATTTAAAGTCTTGAGTTTTTTTTTTAATTTTTACTGATTCCCCGATTTTGCTCTATTTTTGATGTGGTAATCTCTTGATTTCAAAAAATATTTTATGGCAACACTGCTCCAAGCATAGCAGTTACCATCCTGGTGCTTATAGAGGGATTACTATCCACCAAATCCAATTTTTTTTCGTTTGCGGCAACTGATTCCTCGGCAAGTGGTCTTTCGCTTCTTTGACGCTCTAGTACTCCGTACTCTCTTAGTAGTCGGTGGGCTCTTGAAAAGGTGCCACGACTAGAACAACTCCTGTTGGGATATCTTTCAGCATAGAGTCTTTCGGCTTCACGATCTCGACCATTAGCTAAACCATAGCAGAAGTTTATGTCCGTTAATTCTTCCCGAGAGTATCTGTACATCGTAATGTGTTGATGAGTGAAAATTCAAAATGTAAATAGTTACTTAACCAAACTTTATGGGTTTTATTTATCTTTGGGTCCCAACATTTTTTGTTGTTCTTTGAGGAAAAGTTCGGTTTTATTGAAATGATGCCCTATCAGGTAGAAACTATCGGCAGCGAGCGACCCCATTGGGTCGTAGTAAAAAAATTTTACAGGTCCGTTGTCTTTCAGGTTTTATCAATGAAAAAAGGACTAATCCATGTTAACCTAATACTTTGTAACTTTGTTGTACCCAGGGTCGGACTGGGGCATAGGGGCCCGGGCGGCAAAATGATAAAAGGGGCCCGCGCCGCCGCTGCATCCTCCACGGAACTAAAAAAAAGTTACCTACAACTTTTTTTTGTTTTTATATTGTTTGTTTTTATTTGTTTTTATTTTTCAATTTTCTCGAAAACTAGAAGACATAGAAACATATAGTTTTCAATGTTCGATAAGGAATCAATTGAGGCAGTTTCGTGTGTGAAAATTTTTTTTATTAAAACTCACAGTCTGGACAAAAATAGTATTAAATGAGTTTTAAAAAAATTTTTTCGCCAATTTTTATTTTTGAAATCGATTATTTCAAAAACTATTGGTTATGTTATATTGATTTAAAAATTAGAATCAAATGTACAATTTTTCCTTTCGGAAATGGTATCATTTATTACTGTAAGTGTTGCCGTTGTTTTTAAATATTTTTTTTTTATTTTGATAATTTTTTTTTAGAAAACTGCCTCTCCCACCTAAACGGGGAGAGATAGACCCCCCTTCCAAAGAAAAAAATGTTTGTATTGAGCTCCTCTACAAAAACCCGTTATCAAATCCTGGCGCCCAGGTTATCCTATTACGTGCCGAACAAACATTTTTGTTCTATACCTAAAAGTTCGAATTTCTGTATCTGGGTTGAAATCGAAAATTTTTTTTTTCTAAGCCAATTTTGGAGTGATTTTCATAAAAAATACCTCGATTGATTGGGAAATAGATATAATTTATGAATATATTTTTTAAATAGCATGTTGTTTTGAAAACATATACTTTAAATTGATGCCGAAGTTGGGCGAAAAAGTTGGACGAAAAAGATGGAATTTTTGAACTTTGACAGCTTATAAATTCTAAGTGGTTTAATCGAGTTACATGTTTTATACATTGTTAAAAAGGTATATTTATCTTCTATCAGAAACTGTAAAAAATTTTTGCAATGGGTGAAGGTCCAAAAAATCGTTTTTTGCCCGTAACTCCAGATTTTGGGGGTGTTAGGGGATTTTCAAATACCGTTTCGTAATCAGTGCGACTAGCTCTACAAAACCTGATAGGTCTCCGCCCGCGTTTATTTTGAAACCTCATTTTTGTAACACCGTGTTATCATTCCTCGCTGATCTTTTTTTACCACTTAAATATTCTGAATAAGAGCCTCCAAGGGAGAGAGGAAAACATTTTGACTGCAGAGGACACAAACAGAGGATTATGGTCAATGTCCCTTCAAGCAAGCACATTTGATTCTTTTCCCTGCGTTCAAAAGATTCTTGCAGAAAATTCATCGGAAGAATCGATATTTGTTAGCTCCCATATTCCTCTCATGGTACAGAGTTTATCAAAGTTGGAGAAGAAGCTTTTGAGTTACTTTCCAGAAGTTGATTCTGGAAGCCAAAATGAACAAAGATGGATTTAAAATCCTTTTTTGAATAACTCGGTTGAACTTGCTCATTTACCTGTAAAACTGAAAGAAAATCTTATAGATTTAGCTGCAGATGGCATGTTAAAAATGGAATTCAATTTAAAAACAGTTGACGGCTTCTTTGTTAAGAGAAGAGGAGAGTATCCTGAGCTGGCAAACGAAGCTTTGCGGTTGTTTGTGCCATAGAGAAAGGAATACCTATAGAGACGCGATTTCGGGGGTTTTTCTCTTCCACCCTACAAGCTGCAATGAGAGAAAAAACTCCACAGTGCTTATGTGTGGTAGTTTTCCCGTGCATTTTAAATGGCACCATCACATTCAACTGTGGAGTTTTGCTCAAAACAATTTAAGTGCTCATTAGGTAGTATGTATTCTCATGAAGTAGAATTTTCTGTTTTGCGTGGCCACCGGTGGGATCGCTAGTAGGGCTGTAAAAGTAACGACAAAATGAGTACCCGCATGTATACGTTACTTTTGGTACTACTACCCGCATCAATAATATCGTTACTCGTTACTTTCGTATGCTTCGTATTTTTCGTATATTTCGTACCTATGTTTCGTGTGTTTCGTATGTTTCGCATGTTTCGTATGTATCGTTACTTTCGTTACTTTCGCATGCTTCGTACGTTTCGTACTTTTCGTATATTTCGTGTATTTGATACGTTTAGTATGTTTGGTATTTTAAATATGTTTCGTACGTTGGTATGGGTGAAAAAATTTTTTTTTTGAAAAAAACCAAAAACAATTTGTATAATCTAAGCTACATTTTAAGGCCATAAACATTAATTTAAGTTGCTTCGTTCTCATGTTATAAGAGTTTGAAGGTAGCTATACTGATTTTTTTTCGATTTTTTTTTTATCAAACATGGAAACTTTTTTTTATTTTTTTTTATTTTTTCGACAAAACTTTGGTAATTTTTTGTTTATATCCGTTCAGTAATCTTATCACAATTCTTTAGAGACCTTTATTTCAAAAGTACATCTCGGAATATTAACACTTCAATGCAACCATGTTGGACAATTTTTCATTTTTTTTTCTATTGACAGTGATTTTCAAACCTCGTTTTCTCGGCCTTTTTTTAGTTCAAAATTTTGCACTGAAAATAAACAAATTTTTTCAAAAACCAAAACACTTCTGTACATTCTTAAGCTATAATTCAAGACCATTAACAAAAAGGTCATAAACACATTGGTTGCGGCATGGGTATATTTCGGCCACATAGAGAAAATACTAAAACGTCTCTTTTGATATTTGATATTGATCGATAACTCAACTATACCTTGGCACTACTGTTTTTATCGAGACAAAAGTAAACTCCAGCTAATTATCAGGAGTTAGTATTCCGACTGAGGTAACGATATCGGTACGAGATGCTAAATGCGACAAATTGAGCGTATCACTTCGTTTCGTATCTCATATATCGGATGATTTAGTATTGAAATTGGAATGGGGTCGTTACTCGTATGTTTCGTATCTCGTATGTTTCGTTACTTCAGTACCCAGTAACGAAACATGCGAGTAACGATACTGTTTAGAAAGTAACGTTTCGTTACTCGTTATTGAAGCAAATACCCGCATTTTAGTAAAGAATACATACGATTTGCTACAGCTCTAATCGCTAGTTTATTTTATATTTGAACCTTATGCAGGAAATTGAAATGCAGATCTACCAAAAGATGTCGCTTAAGTTTTTTCTTCGATTGATAGTACTATAGAAATATATATACAATGTATTTAAGCTCAGATAGCTCAATCAAACCAAAATTATGATTAAATTCAAATAACAAACCCGTTTGTGAGGGCATCTACTGTCGAAAGGAAGGTATTAAACGCATTATAACTTTCACACTTATTCACAGATAGGAAAACAAGAGATAAATAAGAGAGATGTATACCAATTATCTGAAATTAAATTTCCGGGTGTTTTAGGCAAGGGGGGTACGAGTCGGCTCTCTAGGTATTCCTTCCTCTATGTATGCATATATGAAGTCACATTCTCTTCAATGCCGGACATCAAAACTAAGAAGAGAAACAGAATTAATTTGAAAAACGATTAAATCGTTTAAGTGTCAAAGATCAATCCAAGATTTCAACATTTACTAATAAACAAACAAGCACATTTGTAACACTGAGAATTTTTTTGTTTTTATTTTATTTTTTTCATTTGTTTTTTTTTTTTTTTTTTATCGAATTTTGTTTTCCCTAGGCTATCTCGACTATTAGAAATTGGAATACTTTTATCTATTTAAACTGTTTAGGATTTGATTTTGGGTTGCTGGATTTGCTTTTGGATTGTTGGATTTTCTTTTCTTATTTTTTTGTTTAAATTCACAAACCTAAACAGTTAGCGCACACGGGCAACGGCGGATCCAGGGGGGGGGGGCACGTTTCCCCCCTCAGAACTGTTTAATACTTAAAACAAATCAAATAATAAGAGTTGTTGAAACACATGAATAATAACAGAAAGAACTTGAGTGAAACTCTTGTCTATTTCTGGCTGGAAATGCGAATTTTATTGATTATTGCATCCCTTTCCCATGAAAAGCTCCACCTCACAAATCAATAAACGACTATTTGTTGGGTAAACTCGATTTTTTTTTCGATTTAAAAAAAAAAGTGTTCATTCAAAGTGATTTTGGTGATTAATTTTGATATGGACATCGACAATCAAGGTATGAATAGTATTCTAAAAAAATTTAATTGTATATGCAACTTTTTTTTTCATACGGAGGGTTCAACCCCACACACACTTAAAAAATTTGCACTTTTTTCGTTTTTTTTTAACATCAGTGTTTTTAAAATAGCGCAACACGCCACAACATTGCATTACCTATATATTATAGAACTGCTGGATATGTAGAACAAGAGTTTGCTCAAGTTTGCACCCCCGAAAATAAAGACCCTTTGAAAAAAAACTAATCAAAAGCGACCCTTACTTATAGTGAGGCGGCTTAGCAAAAAAATCGTGCACTTTATGATAAAAGCATGAAATTTAAATCGTTGGTTGTACTCAATATAAGAGTTATTTTGAGATATTGTGTCACCTTGTATTCCATCCGGAAGGGTAGATACAAGACTTTTTCTGTGTTGCACTCGATTTGTTGCATATCATAGTATAGGCAATGATACATTTTTATTAATATGATACATGATTTCGAGGTATTTTCTAACGCCCTTTAACGGCGTTTATAACGATGCACATAAAGATTAATTTTTGTGAAATGTGTGATTATTAGCTCATGTACATCCTCCTAGATTAAATATTAAGTGGCCCAATATCTTTAAATGAGGGTTACATATTGTATGTATTAACAATCCTATTAAATTGACCCCTTTATCACAAACTGCACAATTATTTTTCATACTAACTTTTACTTTCGTACCTCACTCCTTCAAAACATTAATTTGTATGAAAATTCAATACAAAATAAAAGGAAGCTCTATAAGTTTTTCATGAAAATTCAATATTCCATGGTAAATATAATTAATTATTTTTTATTTTTGATTCTCATAAGCAGAGGCGGATTTACCAGAAGGCTGAGTAGGCTGGAGCCTAGGGAGGTAGATTTTAGGGGCGGCAAATTTGGAGACCGATCTGTTCACCCCCTATAGTATTCAAAAAGATTTTTCCATGACGACTTTCTGATGTCTTGTAAAAATGTCTGTAAAAAAAATTATCCAATGATTTCTTTCTCCCGTTAGTCATTGTACATTCAAAATTCTAGACTAAAAAAGCAAGTTCGCCGCCCATGAACTAGTAATAGACATCTGCGTCTTTTTCCAATACTTTGTATGAGAAAATCCCCCCTAATACGTAAGTCGTTTGTATATTAAAATGACTTGCTCTGGGAGCTACAATTTGTATATGTACTTGTACAATGTACATATTTGAAAAAAGTTGCGGTGATTTTACTTGGGACACCCATGGTTTTACAAAAAAACCAGCGATTTACCAAAGCTATCCGTGTTTTACTGGCGAAAATACAGCAAAGATGTGGGTGGAAACCGTGACTTTTAAAGAGGAATCTCGTGATTTTAAGGGGGCAACCAAATCATTAATTTAACCGAACTAACCCTACCCTTGGTTTTAGTGGCAAACCCGTGCTTTAAACGACACGTTCCATGATTTATTTTTTTTCCGACTACCGAAGATTTTGCCAAAGCAATACGCGATTAGAAGATGATTTTAGAAAAAAAAAAAAAAAAAAACAAACGTAGAGTAGCAGCCCATTCTTAAGGTGTAGAGATTATGTATTTTTTCAAAAGTAATTCGGGATGTTTTCGGAATGATCCGTTTATCGGGGAAACCAGTGATTTTAATGACGCGACATTGTGATTTTACCCAAGATTTTCATGAAGTTAAGAACAAACCTCACAGCTGTGGTTCAACGGAAGTGACTCCTGATTTTCGTGCAAACCATCATTTTAATGCGGAACTCAAACTCATTGAAATAAAATGCACGAAATAAACCACTTTTGTTAGTTTACTTGAAGATTTAAAGAGCTGGCTCTATATAAGGGCCAAAATACTATTAAGTGCCTAAAAAGTTGTCCCTTTTGACAGTGAATTTAAAAAAAAAATATGGACATTTTTATCAATATATTTTCATATATTTTAGTTGACACAGAATGGTTATACTTTAATCTATTATAAAATAACATTTGTACCGATATGTTTGGAATGATATTTCTATATTTATGACACAGTTTAAACACAAAGTGATCAAAACCGAACAACTGAGTTACTTACTTTACTGCAAATTTCAGTTTTATCTGTAAAATCATATAATTAAGCTCTCTGGTATTCCTATTTGAAACTATAGGAGAACGTAAGTCTCCTATGTATGAAGTTAAATCACAGAAAAATTAATTTCAATTAAATATTCTTAATAGTTTATTACCAAAAATCAGCTTTCAAACCTTAAACACCACTGCGTTACCAAGATAAACCACAATTTTTTTTTTTTTTTTTTTATAATTAACGCGCACTAAAGGGAGTTAAATACCCTTAATATGTTAAACACAGTGCGAGCTTCAGGAAAATAGGGAGGGATTTAAAAGGAGAAACCGATGCACATTAGTTTTAAAGCTCTGGACATTGAAATGGCAGGGAAAAACAGAGGCGGGTAATATATTCCACATTCGTGTGGTGCGGCTAAAGAAAGAATCTCTGTATTTGACGGTACGTCCGAAGTTGGGCTCAAGGGTAAACTGATGAGCATTCCTAGAAGCGCGAGTATTACGGTTAAATTTTTTCAGGGGAGGAATGCAACTAGCTATTTCATCTGAACATTGTTTATAAAAATAGCGATAAAACAAGGAGAGACATGACACATTACGTCGGTGGTCTAGGGACGCAATTGTCTCAGTTATCGATCTATCATCTATCATTTTGAAAGCACGTTTTTGTATTCTGTCCAAGAAACTCAAATACGTTATCGGAGCACCTGCCCAGATGTGACAATTGTATTCAAGTTTTGGTCGAATTAAAGCTTTATAGATTACAGCTAGATCAGAAGATGAGAAGAATTTCTTGCATCTTCGGAGAAAACCTAAACATTTCGCAGCGTTTTTGGCGACATCGAATATGTGTTCATTCCACAGAAGGTGGTTTGTTACACTCATACCGAGAATGGAAAGTTTCTCAGTTTCCTCGATGCAAGTGCCACTCATTGATAGTGGCATGGGTGGAAGGTTCCGTTTTAATGATAGTAAGCAGCATTGTGTTTTTGATGCATTAAATTCTACACGATTTCTTATTCCCCATTGAACAATGCTGTCAAGGTCAGAATTTAATGAGCTTATCATATTTTGTCGTTGAAAATCCGAATCCGAAGGACATGGGTGTGAATCTTCAAACGAATATGAAAAGTTGAGGGTACTATCATCTGCGAAACGATTTAATGGATTAGAAGTTTCAGAGAGAAAATCATTAATGAAAATGAGAAAGAGAGTCGGAGACAAAACGGAGCCCTGGGGCACACCAGCGTTTATTTTGTGGGTTTCAGACTTGAAACCATCCAATACGACTTGTATTGAACGGCCAGAAAGGTTATTTCTAATCCAATGAAGAAGAGAATCATCGATACCGAATGCATGCATTTTCGATAAGAGAGCTTGATGCCAAACTCTATCAAATGCCTTTGAAATATCAAGCGCAATAATCTTGCTTTCTCCAAAACGATGCAAAGATTTGTTCCACTGTTCGGTGAGATATACCATCAGATCACCAGTGGACCTATTGCTACGAAAGCCGTACTGCCGGTCATTAAGAAGCTTCCGTTCTTCAAGATATTTCTTAAGCTGGAAATTAATCAGAGTTTCCATGAACTTGGAAAGAAGGGACGTGAGTGCAATTGGTCGATAGTTGGAGGTTCAGGAGGATTCGCCTTTTTTAGGGACAGGCTGGACAAATGCGGTTTTCCATCCACTCGGAACGAGTCCAGTAGAGTAGGACAGATGAAAAAGCTTACGCAGTGGTTTTGCCAGCGTGGAAGAACACCTCTTCAGAACGATGGGAGGGATACTATCCGGGCCAGCGGATTTGTGTATGTCAAGGTCTTTCAGGACTCTTGCCACTGTACGAGTGCGAAAGAAGATTCGTCCCATGGAACCGTTTACACACTCAAGTACTGGAGGAGTCATGACACTACCTGGCAGTGTAGAGTTGGCAGCGAACTGCTTTGCAAGGAGATTAGCTTTCTCAACAGAGGTTACAAAGGGAGTGTCATTGAAGACAAGCGTTGGAACCGCAGATGACGAAGAGTTTTTAATGTTTTTAGCAAATGACCAAAAATTTTTACTCCCTGTGGGACATTGAAGTATTTTTTGTCTTAATTTTTGATCATGCAGGAATTTGGTTCGTCGGATATGGGCGTTGCTGACCTTTCTAGCCTGTTTGAACTTTTTCCGGTTTTCCTCAGTGGGATTGGCTTTATAACAACGGAAGCTTACCTCTTTATTCCTGATAACCTCTTTACAGCTCGAGTCAAACCATGCATTCTCTTTCGGTTTGCTTGTTTTAACCCTATTCGGGATAAAATTTCTCATTCCGGAGAGAATTAAATTTGTGATCATATCTGCACTGGAATCAACGTCACTATCGAGGAAGCATAGCGACCAGTTAAAGTTTTTAAAGAAACCGTTGAGTCCCTCCCAGTTGGCTTTTTCGTATTGCCAAACAGTTCTCTTTGGTGATTTTTCTTTAACTGGATTTTTGAGACATGAGAAATTTGCAGATATGACACAATGATCTGACTTACCTAGAGGCGATAACACACTAACAGTGTATTTATCTGGGTCCGAGGTAAGAAACAGGTCTAGAGTGTTTTCAGCTTGGCCCACAACGTCCGAAATTCGAAAGCTGAGTTAGATGGTTTAACTCAGCGAAGATCTCAACATACCTTCCTTCGGGTGTTGTTGAAATCGCCCGTAATGACGATTTCAGTGCGAGGATACAGGGAAACAATCCTTTGGATGGAGTCGGACAGGGCATCAAATTCGTTAGAAGTTGAATTTCTGTCCAGGTTGGGGCTTCGATAAATGAAACATGTATGAATGATGCGCTTATTAACCGTGAATTTTAACCACATGAAATTAAAATTTGTGTTTACACACAGACCGTATTGTGGTTGAAGTTGATAAGCTACATCATTTCTAATATAAATGGCGAGACCGTGGTGAGAAAAGAATAATGGCACCAAGCAATACCCATTTAGATTAAATTCAGAACAATCTGAATTTTCACTTATTTGAGTCTCACCTGATGCCAAAACAGCTGGCCTGTTTTGTACAGTATACGCGAGAGTTTTTGTTTTTTTTTTTTGATAAGCTGTTGTTGTGTGATGCTATTGCAGTGGTTGTTTCTATTGTTTTTGCACTTGGTGGGTATATGATTTTTTTTGTTGTATTTAACACTAGGTATTTGCAAAATGGCATTTGTTGTTTTTTTTTTTTTCTTTTATTTCGGGAGAGGTATTTCGGTGTTTATTGTTGTTGGATATTTTTTTTTTTTTGTTACACTCGCGATGGATTTGAGAGAATTAATTTTATTTTTGCATTTATTTATTTTATTTTTTTAATTTGAATAGGGCTATTGATTTTTTTTTATTATATTATTTTTCGGAGGAATTTTATTAAAAAATTTTGTTGACATAGAAAAAACACTATTGGACTATAAACAATTAGTGACACGAGACAACTTTTCTTTTCCGACGGGACAAGACTTAATACGTGCGATGCCGATGGGAGGCAGATCGGCACTCCAATGTTTTACAATGTTACGTGATTTGTAAACAATTTGATCCAAATTTGGGTTTCAAACTTGTACACTGAGGGAAAAAACGCATCGTAAAATGTAATATTTTCAACGTTGATTTAATGTTGAAAAAACTAACAAAAAATATCTTTAAATTAAAATTTAAACAACGTAATCAAATCACCCTTATTTCCAACAGTGAGGTAGCACGTTGCTAAAGCATTCGCCTAGAGATCCAAGGGTTGTAGGTTCGATTGTTATCAATTTTCCAAACATGAATTCCATAGAAAATGTCGTTTGGAGCTTCTCAAGAGAAAAGTTACAGAATACCTTATAACAGTACAAAATTAGCTACTGAAAAAGCTTAATGGTAATTTAAGGTGTATACCAAGCTCAAAACTAAAATTGAACCATGTTTAAAAAGTGTGTTCTTAATAATGAAGGCACTTATTGTACAAAAAAGGGAAACATACAAAATTTCCAAAAAACGTGGTTCCCCCTTTTGCATAATATTTTTTATCCCAATGTGTTCATTTTTATTTTTTTTAGTTAATCCGTATTTACGCAATAAGATAAGTTAATAAAACTAAAAAAATTTAAGCTACTTCGATAAAAACCTCAAAAATCGAGCAAAATAAACCAATAATATGTATTTTTTGTGTGTGAGTGCAATCTAGTCACCTTTTCTGCGCTCTACTCGCGAAACGGTTCATCTTACAGAAAAATGTGCCGAATATATGTTGTAGATAATTTCACGACCATCAATTTTTATATAACCTCTGATGACCTCCGACCAATAGGTCGCGAGTATATTTGCGAAAAACTTTTCGTGACCTTTTGACCTCTATAACTCTTAACGCGGACACGATATCAATGTCGATTTTTCACATCTTCATAACAAAGCCG